>NW_012300061.1:0-3607 GCF_000151885.1 Dipodomys ordii | reverse complement strand
GTGGGAAACATTTTTGGGACACAGCGGGACACAGCGGGACACAGTGGGCGACACAGCTGGACACAGTGAGGGACACAGCGGGGGACACAGATGGACACAGCGGGACACAGAGGGGACACAGCAGGGGACACAGCGGGGGACACAGCGGGGGATAGAGCGGTGACACAGAGGGACATAGTGGGACATAAATGGGGATATTGCGAGGACACAGCGGGACACAGCGCGAAAGATCGGGAAATAGTGGGGGATTCAGTGGGGGACACAGCGGGACACAGCGTGGG
This sequence comes from Dipodomys ordii, assembly GCF_000151885.1. NCBI lineage: Eukaryota > Metazoa > Chordata > Mammalia > Rodentia > Heteromyidae > Dipodomys > Dipodomys ordii. The sequence continues at coordinate 3,326 of NW_012300061.1, read as the reverse complement.
ACACAGCGGAGACACAGAGGGACATTAGCAGGACACAACGGGACACAGTGGGAAACAGCGGGGGACAAAGCAGGGGACACAGCGGGACAGAGCGGGACATATCGGGGACACAGTGGGGACACAGCGGGACACAGCGGGACACAGCGGGACACAGCGGGGACACAGCGGGTGACACAACGGGACACAGAGGGACATAGCAAGAAACAGCGGGGGACACAGCGGGGAACAACGGGGACACATCGGGGGACAGCAGGGACAAGGCGGGACACAGCGGGGCACAGTGGGGACACAGCGGGACACAGCAGGAAACAGCGGGGACACAGCGAGGACACAACGGGACACAGCCGAGGACACAGCAGTGGACACAGCAGGACACAGCGGGGGACACAGCGGGACACAGCGGGGGACACAGTGGGTATCAGCCTGAAACAGCGGAGGACACAGAGGGACACAAATTGGGACACAGCGAGGACAAAGCGGGACACAGCGGGAAAGACCGGCAAATAGCGGGGCACACAGCGGGGGACACAGTGAGACACAGTGGGGATACAGCAGGGACACAGCGGGACAGAGCGGGTCACAGCGGGGGACACAGCAGGTCATAGCGGGGGACACAGCGGGACACAGCAGGGACACACCGGGACATAGCGGGGGACACAGCGGGACACAGCAGGGACAAAGAGGCAAACACAGCGGGACACAGCGGGACACAGCGGCGACACAGCAGGGACACAGCAGGGACACAGCGGGGGACACAGCGGGACACAGCGGGACACAGCGGGACACAGCGGGGAACACAGCGGGACACAAGGGGAAAACAGAGTGGTACACAGCGGGACACAGCTGGGAACACAGCCGATCACAGCGGGACACAGCGGGAACACAGCTGGACACAGCGGGGTACACAGTGTGACACAGGGGGCACACAGTGGGGACACAGCGGGGGACACAGCGGGACACAGCGGGTCACAGCGGGGGACACAGCGGGGGACACAGCGGGGGACAGCAGACGACAGAGAGGGGACACAGCGGCGACACAGAGGGGACGCAGCTGGGGACACAGCGTGGGACAAAGTGGGACACCACGGGACACAGTGTTACACAGAGGGACACAGCGGGGACACTGCGGGATACAGCAAGATAAAGCGGGGGACACAGCGGGACACAGCGGGACACAGCTGGGGACAGCGGTGGACACAGCGGGACACAGTGGGCTACCCAGTGAGGACACAGCGGGACACAACAGGGGACACAGCGAGGACACAGCGGGGGACACAGCGGGGGACACAGCGAGACACAGTGGGGAACACAGCGAGGACACAGCGGGACACAACGGGACACAGCGTCGATACAGCGGGGAGGCAGCGTTACACAGCGTGGTACACACTGTGGACACAACGGGACACAGTGGGGGCACAGCGGGACACAGCGGGACACAGTGGGACACAGCGAGGACAAAGCGTGAGACACAGTGAGGGACAGAGAGGGAAACAGCAGGGGACACAGCGAGGAAACAGCGGGACACAGCAGTGACACTGCGGGACACAGCGGGGGACACTTCGGGACACAGTGTGGGACAGAGCGTGGGACACAGCGAGACACAGCGGGGACAAAGCTGGACACAGTGGGGTACACAGAGGGACACAGCAGGGACACAGCGGGGAAACAGCGTGACACAAAAGGACACGGCTGGACACAGCGGGGTACACAGCGGGACACAGCGGGAACACAGCGGGGAAACAGCGTGACACAAAAGGACACGGCTGGACACAGCGGGGACACAGCGGGACCCAGCGGGGACACAGTCGGACACAGCGGGACACAGCGGGGGACACAGCGGGACACAGCAGGGGAACCAACGAGGACACAGCGGGACACAGCGGTGGACACAACGGGGGACACAGCGGGACACAGGGGGAACACAGCGAGGACACAGCGGGACACAGCAGGAAACACTGCGAGGTCACAGAAGGGGGACAAAGCGGGACAACACGGGACACAGTGGGACACAGTGGGACACAGCGGGGACACTGCAGGGGCACAGCGGGACAAAGCGGGCGACACAGTGAGACACAGCGGGGGACACAGCGGGGGACAGCAGGGGACAGAGAGGGGACACAGCGGGACACAGTAGGGGACACAGAGGGGTACACAGCGGGACACAGCCGGAAACACAGCGCGGACACAGCGGGACACACCGGGACACAGCGTCAATACAGCGGGGACAGAGAGGGTCACAGCAGGGACACAGAGGGACACAGCGGGACACAGCGGGGGACACAGCGGGACACAGCGGGGACACAGCGGGACACAGCAGGACACAGCGGGGGACACAGCGGAACACAGCGTGGGACACAGGAGGACACAGCGGGACACAGCGGCGACACAGCAGGGACACAGCAGTGACACAGCGGGGACACAGCGGGGGACACAGCGGACACAACGGGGAACACAGCGAGGACCCAGCGGGACCCAGCTGGACACAGCGTCGATACAGTGAGGACCCAGCAGGACACAGCAGGGTACACAGCTGGGGACACAAAGGGACACAGCGGGGGACACAGCGAGGACAAGCGGGACACAGCGAGGACACTGTGGGAACATAGCGGGACACAGCGGGGACACAGAGTGACACAACGGGACACAGCTTGGGATACACAGAGGACACAGCTGGACACAGTGGGGGACACAGCGAGGACACAGCGGTACAGTGGGGTGCAGGATACAGCGGGGGACAAAGCGGGAGACAGCAGGGGACACAGCGAGGACACAGAGGGACACAGTTGTGACACAGAGGGGACTCAGTGGGGGACACAGCGGGGGACAAACAGGACACCACGGGACAGTGTGACACAGCGGGACACAGCGGGGACACTGCAGGGACACAGCGGTACAAAGCGGGGGACACAGCGGGGACTCAGCGGGGGACACAGCGGGGGACAAAGCGGGACACCACGGAACACAGCGGGTCACAGCGGGAAACAGCGGTGACCCTGCAGGGACACAACGGGACCCAGTGGGGGACATAGCGGGACACAGCGGGGACTCACCTGGGGACACAGCGAAGGACAAACTGGGACACCACGGGACACAGTGGGACACAGCAGGACACAGCGGGGACACTGCGGGAACATAGCGGGACACAGCGGGGGACACAGCATGGACACAGCGGGACACAGCGTGGGGACACAGCAGGACACAGCGGAGACACAGCCGGGACACAGCGGGGACCCAGCAAGGACACAGTGAGTGACTCTGCGGGACACTGCGGGGACACAGCGGGGGGACACTGCAAGGGACACATGGGACTCAGTAGGACACAGCAT
>NW_012300060.1:0-3607 GCF_000151885.1 Dipodomys ordii | reverse complement strand
TCATCCCCCGCTTTGTCCTGCTGTGTCCCCGCAGTGTCCCGCTGTGTCCCACTGTGTCACACTGTGTCCCGTGGTGTCCCTCTTTGTCCCCCGCTGTGTCCACCGCTAAGTCCCCTCTTTGTGGCCGCTGTGTCCTGCTGTGTCCTCGCTGTGTCCCCCGCTGTCTCCCGCTTTGTCCCCCGCTGTGTCCCCGCTGTGTCACGCAATGTCCTTGCTGTTTCCCCCGCTGTGTCCCGCTGTGTCCCCGCTATGTCCCCAGCTGTGTCCCGCTGTGTCCCGCTGTGTACCCCGCTGTGTCCCGCTATGTTCCCGCAGTGTCCCGCTGTGTCCCGCTGTGTCCTCGCTGTGTCCCCCGCTGTGTCCCGTTGTGTCCCCAGCTGTGACCCTCGCTGTGTCCCGCTGTGTCCATGCTGTATCGACGCTGGGTCCCACTGGGTCCCGCTGTGTCCTCCCTGTGTCCCCAGCTATGTCCCGCCGTGTCCGCCAGTGTGTCCCGCTGTGTCTACTGCTTTGTCGCTGCTGTGTCCCGCTGTGTCCTCGCTGTGTCCCACGCTGTGTTCTGCTGTGGCCTCGCTTTTTTCCTCGCTGTGTCCTGCTGTGTACCCCTCTGTGTGTCGCTGTGTCCTCGCTGTGTCCCCCACTGTGTCGCGCTGTGTCCTTTTGTGTCACGCTGTTTCCCCGCTGTGTCCCTCTGTGTACCTCGCTGTGTCCAGCTTTGTCCCCGCTGTGTCTCGCTGTGTCCCACGCTCTGTCCCACACTGTGTCCCGCAGTGTCCCACGCTGTGTCCTGCTGTGTCCCCCGCTGTGTCCCGCTGTGTCCCCCGCTGAGTCCCCGCAGTGTCACCGCTGTGTCCCGCTGTTTCCTCGCTGTGTCCCCTGCTGTCTCCCTCTCTGTCCCCCGCTGTGTCTCACGCTTTGAACCTGCTGTGTCCCACTGTGTCCTGCTGTGTCCGGCTGTGCCCCCACTGTGTCCCGTTGTGTTCACAACTGTGTACCACGCTGTGTAACTCTGTGTCCCCGCTGTATCGACGCTCTGTCCCACTGTGTCCCGCTGTGTCCTCGCTGTGTTCCCCGCTGTGTTCCGCTGTGTCCCCTGCTTTTTCCCCGCTGTGTCCTTGCTGTGTCCCCTGCTGTGTCCCGCTGTGTCCTCACTGGGTCCCCGACTGTGTCCCGCTGTGTCCCCCGCTATGTCCCGCATGTCCGGCTATGTCCTTCTCTGTCCCCGCTGTGTCCCGCTGTGTCCCGCTGTGTCCCCGCTGTGTTCTTGTTGTGTCCCGTTGTGTCCCGCTGTGTCCCACTGTGTCCCTGCTGTGTCCCGCTGTGTCCCCCGCTGTGTCCCCCGCTGTGTCCTTGCTGTGTCCCTGCTGTGTCCCGGTATGTCCTCACTGGGTCCCCCACTGTGTCCCGCTGTGTCCCCCGCTGTGTCCCGCTGTGTCCGGCTATGTCCCTCTCTGTCCCCGCTGTGTCCCGCTGTGTCCCCGCTGTGTGCCTGCTGTGTCGCGCTGTGTCCCACTGTGTCCCCGCTGTGTCCCGCTGTGTCCCGCTGTGTCTCCGCTGTGTGCCCGCTGTGTCCCGCTGTGTACCCCGCTGTGTCCAGCTGTGTCACCGCTTTGTCTCGCTGTGGCCACTCTCTGTCTCCGCTGTCCCCCGCTGTGTGCCCCGCTGTGGCCCGCTGTGGCCCGCTGTGTCCCCCGCTTTGTCCTGCTGTGTCCCGCAGTGTCCCCGCTGTGTCCCGCTGTGTAACACTGTGTCCCGTGGTGTCCCACTTTGTCCCACGCTGTGTCCCCCGCTGAGTCCCCTCTGTGTCGCCGCTGTGTCCCCCTGTGTCCTCGCTGTGTCCCCCGCTGTCTCCCGCTTTGACTTCCACTGTGTTCCGCTGTGTCCAGCTGTGTCCCCGCTGTGTCCCCAGCTGTGTCCCGCTGTGTACCCCGCTGTGTCCTGCTATGTTCCCGCAACGTCCCCGCTGTGTCCCGCTGTGTCCCGCTGTGTCCTTGCTGTGTCCCCAGCTGTGTCCCCCAGCTGTGTACCCCACTCTGTCTCGCTGTGTCCCCCGCTGTGTCTCTGCTGTGTCCCCGCTGTGTCCCGCTTTGTCTGCTGTGTACTGCTGTGTCCCCCGCTGTGTCCCGCTTTGTCCTGCTGTGTACTGCTGTGTCCCCCGCTGTGTCCCGCTGTGTCCTGCTGTGTCACGCTGTTTCCCCACTGCGTCCCCGCTGTGTCCCTCTGTGTACCCCGCTGTGTCCAGCTTTGTCCCTGCTGTGTCTCGCTGTGTCCCACGCTCTGTCCCCCTCTGTTTCCCGCTCTGTCCCCCTCTGTGTCCCGCTGTGTCCCCAGCTGTGTCCCATTGTGTCCCCGCAGGGTCACTGCTGTTTCCCGCTGTGTCCCGCTGTGTTCCGTGGTGTCCCTCTTTGTCCCCGGCTGTGTCCCCCGCTGAGTCCCCGCTGTGTCCCGCTGTGTCCTCGCTGTGTCCCCCGCTGTCTCCCGCTCTGTCCCCCGCTGTGTCTCACGCTTTGTCCCCGCTGTGTCCCACTGTGTCCCGCTGTGTCCCGCTGTGCCCCCACTGTATTTCGTTGTGTCCACAGCTGTGTACCACGCTGTGTAACACTGTGTGCCCGCTGTATCCACTCTGTGTCCCGCTGGGTCCCGCTGGGTACTCGCTGTGTCCCCCGCTGTGTCCCGCTGTGTCCCCCGCTGTGTCCCGCTGTGTCCCCCGCTGAGTCCCCGCTGTGTCACCGCTGTGTCCCGCTGTTTCCTCGCTGTGTCCCTTGCTGTCTCCCTCTCTGTCCCCTGCTGTGTCTCACGCTTTGTCCCCGCTGTGTCCCACTGTGTCCCGCTGTGTCCGGCTGTGCCCCCACTGTGTCCCGTTGTGTAAACAGATGTGTACTACGCTGTGTAATGCTGTGTCCCCGCTGTATCGACGCTGTGTCCCGCTGTGTCCTCGCTGTGTTCCCCGCTGTCTCTCGCTCTGTCCCTCGCTGTGTCTTACGCTTTGTCCCCGCTGTGTCCCACTGTGTCCCGCTGTGTCCGGCTTTGCCCCCACTGTGTCCCGTTGTGTCCACAGCTGAGTACCACGCTGTGTAACGCTGTGTGCCCACTGTATCGACGCTGTGTCCCACTGGGTCCCCCTGTGTCCTCGCTGTGTTCCCCGCTGTGTCCCGCTGTGTCTCCCGCTGTGTCCTCGCTGTGTCCCCCACTGTGTCCTGCTGTGTCCTCGATGTGTCCCCCGCTGGGTCCCGGTGGGTCCTGCTGTGTCCTCGCTGTGTCCACTGCTGTGTCCCGTTGTGTCCCCAGCTGTGTCGCCCGCTATGTCCCGATGTGTCTACTGCTGTGTCCATGCTATGTCTTGCTGTGTTGCGCTGTGTCCCCCGCTGTGTCCACTGCTGTGTCCTGCTGTTTTCCCCGCTGTGTCACCAATGTGTCCCGCTTTGTCCTCGCTGTGTCCCGCTGTGTCTCGCTGTGCCCCCACTCTGTCCCGTTGTGTCCACAGCTGGGTACCACGCTGTGTAACCCTGTGTCCCCGCTGTATCGACGCTGTGTAGTGCTGGGTGCCGTTGTGTCCTCGCTGTGTTCCCCGCTGTGTCCCGCTGTGTCCCCCGCAGTTTCCTCGCTG
>NW_012300059.1:0-1635 GCF_000151885.1 Dipodomys ordii | reverse complement strand
TGTGTCCGCTGTGTCCCGCTGTGTCCTTGCTGTATCCCCCGCTGTGTCCCGCTGTGTCCTCCCTGTGTCCCCCATTGTGTCCCGTGTGTCCCCCGCTTTGTCCCCCGTTTTGTCCGGCTGTATCCTCCACTGTGTCCCGCTGTGTCCCCCGCTTTGTCCCACTCTGTGCTTCCTCAGTGTCCCCGTTTTGTCCTGCTGTGTCCCACTGTGTCCCGTGGTGTCCCGCTTTGTCCCGTGCTGTGTCCCCCGCTGAGTCCCATCTGTGTCCTTACTGTGTTCCGCTGTGTCCCCGCTGTGTCCCCCATTGTGTCCCGCTGTGTCCTCGCTGTGTCACCCGCTGTCTACTGCTTTGTCTCCGGCTGTGTCGCGCTGTGTCCCGCTGTGTCCTCGCTGTGTCCCCCGCTGTTTCCTGCTGTGTCCCCGCTGTGTCCCCCGCTGTGTCCCCGCAGTGTCACCGCTGTGTCCAGCTGTGTACTGCTCTGTCCCGTGGTGGTCTGCTGTTTCCAGCTGAGTCCCCGCTCTGTCCCGCTGTGTCCCCTGCTGTGTCCGACTGTGTCACGCTGTGTCCCGCTCTCTCCCCAATATGTCCCGCTGTGTCCCGCTGTGTGCCCTGCTGTGTCCCCCTGTGTCCTGCTGTGTCCCGCTATGTCCCGCTGTGTTCCCGACTGTGTCCCGTTGTGTCCCAGCTGTGTACCACGCTGTGTCCCCCTGTGTCGTCGCTGTTTCGACGCTGTGTCCCGATGGGTCCCGCTGTGTCCTCGCTGTGTTCCCCGCTGTGTCCCGCTGTGACCCCCACTCTGTCCTCCGCTCTGTCCCCTGCTGAGTCCCCGCTGTGTCCTGCTGTGTCCTCGCTGTGTCCCATGCTGTCTCCCGCTCTGTCCCCCGCTGTGTCTCAAGCTTTGTCCCTGCTGTGTCCCGCTGGGTCCCCCCTGTGTCCTGTTGTGACCCCAGCTGTGTACCTCGCTGTGTCCCGCTGTGTCCCCGCTGTACCGACACTGTGTCCCGCTGTGTCCTCGTTGTGTTCCCCTCTGTGTCCTGCTGTGTCCCCGCTGTGTCCCCTGCTGTGTCCCGCTGTGTCCTCCAGTGTGTCCCGCTGTGTTCCGCTGTGTCCCCCACTGTGTCCCGCTGTGTTCCGCTTTGACCCCCGCTGTGTCCCTGCTGTGTCCCCCTCTGTGTCCCGCTGTGTCCCCCGCTGTGTCCCCTGCTGTGTCCCGCTGTGTCCCCCAGTGTGTCCAGCTGTGTCCAGCTGTGTCCTGCTGTGTCCCGCTGTGTCCCCCGCTGAGTCCCGCTGTGTCCTCGCTGTGTCCCCCGCTGTGTCCCGCCGTGTCCTCGCTGTGTCCCCTGCTGTGTCCCGCTGTGTCCCTCGCTGTGTCCTGCTGTGTCCTGCTGTGTCCCTGCTGTGACCTGCTGTGTTCTGCTGTATCCCCGCTGTGTCCCCGCTGTGTCCCGCTGTGCACCCCGCTGTGTCCAGCTGTGTCCCGCTGTGTCTCCACAGGGTCACCGCTGTTTCACGCTGTGTCCCGCTGTGTTCCCTGGTGTCCCGTTATGTCCCCCCTGTGTCCCTTTGTGTCCCCTGATGTGTAACCCGCTGTGTAAAGCTGTGTACACCGCAGTATCGACGGTATGTCCCGCTAG
>NW_012300058.1:0-3608 GCF_000151885.1 Dipodomys ordii | reverse complement strand
GAAGGAGAAGCAGAAGAAGGAGAAGGAGAAAAAAGCAGAAGAAGATGCAGAAGGAGAAGCAGGAGCAGCAGAAGAAACAGAAGTAGAAGGAGAAGCAGAAGAAGCAGAATCTGGAGAAGCAGAAGGAGAAGCAGAAGCAGAAAGAGAAGCAAAAGCAGAAGGAGAAGCAGAAGAAACAGAAGAAGCAGAGGCAGTAGCAGAAGAAGCAGAAGATTCAGAAGCAGAAGGAGAAGCAGAAGGAAAAGCAGAAGAACTAGAAGGAGAAGGAGAAACAGGAGTAGAAGCAGAAAGAGAAGCAGAAGAAGGAGCAGTAGAAGGAAAAGCAGCAGGAGAAACAGAAAGAGCAGCAGAAGGAGAAGCAGGAAATGCAGAAACAGGAGAAGAACAAGCAGAAGAAACAGGAGAAGGACAAGAAGCAGAAGCAGAAGGAGAAGCAGAAGCAGAAAAGAAGGAGGGGAAGCAGAAGAAGCAGAAGCACTAGAAGCAGAAGCATAAGAATCCGAAGAAGCAGAAGCAGAACCTGAAGCAGAAGGAGAAGCAGGAGAAGCAGAAGCAGAAGGAGATGCAGGAAAAGCAGAAGAAGCAGAAGCAAAAGGAGAAGCAAAAGAAGGAGAAGGAGAAGCAGAGGCAGAAGAAGAAGCATAAGGACAAGCACAAGCAGAAGGAGATGCAGAAGGAGAAGCAGGAGAAGCAGTAGAAGCAGAAGCTGAAGGAGAAGCAGAAGTAGGAGAAGGAGAAGGAGGAGAAGCAGAAGCAGAAGGAGAAGCAGAAGCAGAAAGAGAAGCAGGACGAGGACAAGAAGCAGAAGCAGGAGAAGCCGAAAGAGAAGAAGCAGAAACAGAAGCAGAAGCAGAAGGAGAAGCAGCAGAAGAAGTAGAACAAGAAATTCAGGCAGCAGAAACAGAAGAAGCAGAAGCAGAAGGAGAAGCAAAAAGAGAAGCAGAAGGGGAAGTAGAAAAAACAGCAGAAGAAACAGAAAAACAAGTAGGAGAAGCAGAAGCAGAAAGAGAAGTAGAAGCAGAAGAAGAAAAAGAAGAAGAAGAAGAAGCAGTAGAAGCATAAGAAGCAGAAGCAGGAAAAGCAGAACCAGAAGAAAAAGAAGAAGCATAAGAAACAGAAGCAGAGGGAGAAACAGAAGAAGGAGAAGGAGCAGCAGAAGGTGAAGCAGAAGGAGATGCAAAAGCAGAAACAGAAGCAGAAATAGAAGGAGAAGAAGAAGGAGAAGTTGGAGAATCAGAAGAAGCAGAATCAGAAAGAGCAGCAGAAGAAGGAGAAGGAGAAGCAGAAGGAGAAGCACAAGCAGGAGAAGCAGAAGAAGCAGAAGCGGGAGAAGCAGAAGAAGAAGAAGAAGAAGAAGAAGAAGAAGAAGGAGAAGAAGAAGAAACAGAAGAAGGAGAAGGAGCAGAAGGAGAAGCAGAAGCAGAAGGAGAAGCAGAAAGAGAAGCAGAAGAAGCAGTAAGCAGGAGAAGCAGGAGAAACAGAAGCAGAAGAAACAGAAGAAGCCGAAGAATCAGAAGGAGAACCTGAAGCAGAAGGAGAAGCAGAAGCAGCAGAAGCTGGAAAAGCAGAAGCAGAAGAAACCGAACAAGCAGAAGAAGCAGAAGCAGAACGAGAAGCAGAAGAGGGAGAAAGAGAAGGATTAGGAGTAGGAGGAGCAGAAGGAGAATCAGAAGCAGAAAGAGAAGCAGAAGGAGAAGCACAAGGAGAAACAGAAGCAGAAGCAGGAGAAGCAGAAGCAGAAAGAGAAGCACAAGAAGAAGGATTGAAGGAGAAGGAGAATGAGACGGAGAAGCAGAAAGAGAAGTAGGAGAAGCAGAAGAAGAAGAAGCAGGAGAAGCAGAAACAGAAGAAACAGAAAAAGCAGAAGAAGCAGAAGAAGAAGCAGCAGGAGAAGCAGAAGAAGAAGAAGGAGAAGGACAAAGAGAAGGATAAGGAGTAGGAGAAACAGAAGGATAAGCAGAAGCAGAAAGAGAAGGAGAAGGAGAAGCAGGAGAAGCAGAAGAAGCAGAAGCAGGAGAAGCAGAAGCAGAATGAAAAGCAGAAGAAGGAGAAATTGAAACAGAAGAAGATGCAGAAGGAGAAGCAGAAGCAGAAGTAGAAGCAGAAGAAAGAGAAGCAGAAGGAGAAGCATAAGGAGAAACAGAAGGAGAAGCAGGAGAAGCAGAAGCAGGAGAAGCAGAATCAAAAGAAATAGAAGAAGGATAAGAAGCAGAAGCAGAAACAGAAGGAAAAGCAGAAATAGAAGCAGAAGAAGCAGAAGCAGAACCTGAAGCAGAAGGAGAAGCAGGAGAAGCAGAAGAAGCAGAATCTGGACAAGAAGGAGAACCAGAAGGAGAAGCAGAATCAGAAAGAGAAGCAGAAGAAACAGAAGAAGCAGAAGCAGAAGCAGTAGCAGAAGAAGCTGAAGATGCAGAAGCAGATAGAGAAGCAGAAGGAATAGCAGAATAACGACAAGGAGAAACAGAAGGAGCAGTAGAATGAGAAGCAGTAGGAGAAGCAGGAAAAACAGAAGAAGCAGAAACAGACAGAGAAGCAGAAGAAGGAGAAGCAGAAGCAGAAAAAGAAGCAGAAGGAAAAGCACAAGCAGAAGGAGATGCAGAAGGAGTAGCAGGAGAAGCAGAAGAAGCAGAAGCAGAAGGAGAACAAGAAGGTGAAGAAGCAGAATCAGAAGAAGCAGAAGGAGAAGTAGAAAGAGAAGCCGACGAAGAGAAGCAGAACGAGAAGCAGGAGAAGCAGAAGAAGCAGAGCGGGAGAAGCAGAAGAAGAAGAAACAGAAGAAATAGAAGGAGCAGAAGCAGAAGGAGGAGCAGAAGCAGAAGGAGAAGCAGAAAGAGAAGCAGGAAAAGCAGAAGAAGCAGAAGCAGGAGAAGCAGAAGCAGAAGAAACAGGAGAAGGACAAGAAGCAGAAGCAGAAGGAGAAGCAGAAACAGAAGGAGAAGCAGAAAGAGAAGGGGGGGAAGCAGAAGAAGCAGAAGCAGAAGAAGCAGAAGCAGAAGAATCCGAAGAAGCAGAAGCAGAACCTGAAGCAGAAGGAGAAGCAGGAGAAGCAGAAGAAGCAGAATCTGGAGAAGCAGAATGAGAAGCTGAAGGAGAAGCAGAAGCAGAAAGAGAATCAAAAGGAGAAGGAGAAGCGGAAGAAACAGAAGAAGCAGAAGCAGTAGCAGTTGCAGCAGAAGCAGAAGGAGAAGCAAAAGTAAAAGCAGAACAACGAGAAGGAGAAACAGAAGGAGAAGCAGAAGGAGAAGCAGAAGAAGCAGAAGGAGAAGCAGAAGGAGAAACAGAAGCAGAAGAAGCAGCAGAAGGAGAAGCAGAAGCAGAAGAAGATGCAGAAGGAGAAGCAGGAGAAGCAGAAGAAGCCGAAGCAGAAGTAGAAGGAGAAGTAGGAGAAGGAGAAGGAAGTGCCGCAGAAGCAATAGGAGAAGCAGAAGAAGAAGCAGAAGCAGAATGAGAAGCAGAAAGAGAAGCAGTAGACGAAGAAGAAGCTGGAAAAGCAGAAGCAGCAGAAAGAGAAGACATGATGATACGACGATGAAGACTCGATGATGACGACATGAGAGAGAGAGAGAGAGAGAGAGAGAGAGAGAGAGAGAGAGAGAGAGAGAGAGAGA
>NW_012300057.1:0-3609 GCF_000151885.1 Dipodomys ordii | reverse complement strand
GGGGACACAGCGAGGACACAGCGGGGGTCACAGCGGGGGCCACAGCGGGCCACAGCGGGGAACACAGCGAGGAACAGCGGGACCCAGCGGGACACAGCGTCAATACAGCGGGGGCACAGCAGGATACAGTGGGGTACACAGCAGTAGACACAGCGGGACCCAGCGGGACACAGCGTCGATACAGCGTGGACAGAGCCTTACACAGTGTGTTACACAGCTGTGGCCACAACGAGACACAGCGGGGGCACAGCGGGACACATCGGGACACAGCGGGGAAACAGCAGGTTCACAGCGGGACACAGCCTGGGAAACAGCGGGACACAGCGCGGGACACAGCAAGACACAGCGGGGTCACAGCAGTGGACAGAGCGGGACACAGCGTGGGACACAGCGGGACACAGAGGGGGACACAGCAGGGGACACATCGGGACACAGGGGAACACAGCAAGGACAAAGCAGGACATAGCTGGGACACAGCGGGGGACACAACGGGGACACAGTGGGAACACAGCGGGTGACACAGCGGGGACACAGCTGGATAGAGCACAGTACACAGGGGCACACAGCGGGGACACAGCGAGGACACAGAGGGACACAGCGGGACACAGCGGGGGACACAGCGGGACACAGCGCGAGACACAGTGGAGGACACAGCGTTACACAGTGGAGGACACAGCGAGGACACAGCGGGACACAGTCTGACACAGCGCGGACACAGCGGGGACACAGCAGGGGACACAGCGGGACACAGCGGAGGACACAGTGGGGGACACAGCGGGACACAGCGGAGGACACAGCGGGGGACACAGCGGGACACAGCGCGGGACACAGCGGGGAAACAGCGGGACACAGCGGGGGACACAGCGGGGACACAGCGGGGACAAAGCCGGACACAGCGGGACATAGGGGGACACAGCGGGGACACAGAGGGACACAGTGCGGACACAGGGACACAACGGGGGACACAGCGGGGACACAGTGGGACACAGCGGGGACACAGCGAGTGACACAGCGGGACACAGCGGGGATACAGAGTGGGACACAGCGGGACACAGCAGGGGACAAGGTAGGACACAGCAAGACACAGCGGGGGACACATCGGGGGACACAGCAGGACACAGTTGGGGACACAGCGGGATTCACCGGAGGACACAGTGGGGGACAGAGCGGGACACAGCGCTGGCCACAGCGGGGACACAGCGGGGACACAGCCGGACACAGCGGGACATAGGGGGACATAGCGGGGACACAGAGGGACACAGTGCGGACACAGAGGGACACAACGGGGGACACAGCGGGGACACAGTGTGACATGACGGGGACACAGTGAAGGACACAGCGGACACAGAAGGGACACAGCGGTGAACACAGTGGGACACAGCGGGGGACAAGGGAGGACATAGCAGGACACAGCGGGACACACTGGGACACAGCGGGGTACATAGCGGGACTCAGCGGGGGACACAGCGTGGGACAAAGCGGGACACCACGGAACACAGCGGGACACAGCGTGAAAGTGCGGTGACCCTGCGGGGTCACAGCGGGACACAGTGGGGAACACAGCGGGACACACCGGGACAGAGCGGGGGACACAGGAGGACACAGTAGGGGACAGAACGTGGGACACAGCGAGACACAGAAGGGACAAAGCTGGACACAGCGGGGTACACAGAGGGACACAGCGGGGAAACAGCGTGACACAGCGGGTCACAGCGGGGGACACAGCGGGACACAGCGGGGGACACAGCGAGGACACATTGGGACACAGCGGGGGACAAAGCGGGAGACAGCGGGGGACACAGCGAAGACACAGCGGGACACAGGGGCGACACAGAGGGGACTCAGCGGGGGACACAGCGGGGGACAAAGCGGGACACCATGGGACACAGTGTGACACAGCGGGACACAGCGGGGACATTGCGGGAACACAGCGGGACAAAGAGGGGGACAAAGCAGGACACAGCGGGACACAGCGGGGGACACAGCGGGGACAACGGAGACAGAGAGGGGACACAACGGGACACAGCGGTGACACAGCTGGACACAACGGAGTACACAGCGGGACACAGCAGGCACTCAGCGGGGACACAGCGGGACACAGGGGGCCACAGCAGGGACAGAGCGGGACACCGTGGGACACAGCGGGACACAGCAGGGACAAAGCGGGGGACACAGCTGATGACACAATGGGACACAGTGTGGGACACAGCGGGACACAGCGGGACACAGCGGGGCACAGCGGGGACAAAATGGGAGACACATCGGGGAACACAGCAGGACACAGCGGGGGACACAGAGAGGACACAGTGGGGACACTGCGATACTCAGCGGGGGACACAGCGGGGGAAAAAGCGGGACACCACGCGATACAGTGGCACACAGCGGGACACAGCGGGGAAACGGCGGGGACACAGCAGGACACAGTGGGGGACAAAGCGGGACACAGCGGAACACAGCGGGGACACAGCGGGCGACACAGAGAGGACACACCGGGGACACAGCGGGACACAGCGGGGACAGAGCGGGACACAGCGGGACACAGCGGGTGACACAGCGGGACACAGCGGGGGACACAGCGAAGACACAGGGGAACTCAGCGGGGGACACAGCGAGGATACAGCGGGGGACACAGTGGTGGACACAGCGGGACACAGCGGGGAACACAGCGAGACTCAGCGGGGGACACAGAGGGGGATAAAGTGGGACACCACGGGACACAGTGGGAAACAGCGGGACACAGCGGGGGACAAAGCGAGGACACAGAGGGACACAGAGGGGACACAGCGGGTACTCAGTGGGGGATACAGAGTGGGACAAAGCGGGACACCATGGAACACAGCGTGACACAGCACGAAACAGCGGTGACCCTACGGGGAAACAGCGGGACACAGCAGGGGACACAGCGGGGACAAAGCGGGACACAGCGGGGGAAACAGCGAGGACACAGTGGGTCACAGCGGGACACAGCGTGGGACAAAGCAGGAGACACCGGGGGACACAGCGAGGACACAGCAAGACACAGCAACGACACAGAGGGAACTCAGTGGAGGACACAGCGGGGGACAAAACGGGACACCAAGGGACACAGTGTGAAACAGCAGAACACAGCGGGGACAGAGCGGGACAAAGCGGGGGACACAGCAGGACACAGCGGGACACAATGAAGGACACAGCGGGACACAGCGATGACACAGCTGGACAAAACGGGGTACACAGCGGGACACAACGGGCACACAGCGGGGACACAGCGGGACACAGCGGGACACAGCGGGGACACAGCGGGACACAGCGGGACACAGCGTCGATACAGCGGGGACACAGCGTTACACAGCGTGGTACACTGCTCTGGACACAACGGGAAACAGTGGAGACACAGCGGGACACAGCGGGACACACTGGGACACAGCTGGGACAAAGCGTGAGAAACAGCGGGGGACAGAGCGGGACACAGCGGGGGACACAGCGAGTACACAGAGGGACACAGCGGTGACACAGCGGTGACTGAGCGGGGGACACAGCGGGGAACAAAGCGGGACACCACGGAACACAGCGGGACACAGCGGGACACAGCGGGGACATTGCGGGAACACAGCGGGACAAAGAGGGGGA
>NW_012300056.1:0-3609 GCF_000151885.1 Dipodomys ordii | reverse complement strand
ACAGCGGGACACAGCGGGGTACACAGCTGGGGACACAACGGGTACACAGCGGTGGACACAGCCAGGACACAGCGGGAAACAGCGGGGACACTGCGGGAACATAGCAGGACACAGCGGGGTACACAGCGGGACACAGCTGGGGACACAGAGTGGTACACAGAGGGACACAGCGGGAAACACAACGAGGTCACAGCGGGGGACCAAGCGGGACAACACGGGACACAGTGTAACACAGCGAGACACAGCGGGACACAGCGGGGGACAAAGCGGGGGACAACAGGGGACAGGGGACACAGCAGGACACAGCGGGGACACAGCTGGACACAGCGGGGTACACAGAGGGACACAGCGGGCACACAATGGGGACACAGCAGGACACAGCGGGGCCGGAGCATGACAGAGCATGACACAGCGAGGACACATTGGGACACAGCGGGGACACAGCCGAATTCAGCGGGAGACACAGCAGTACACAGCGGGACACAGTGGGACACACCGGGGAGACAGCAGGGACACAGTGGGGGACACAGCGGGACACAGCGGGTCACAGCAGGGGACACAGCGGGACACAGCAGGGGACACAGAGGGGTACACAGCGGGACACAGGGGGAAAACAGCGCGGACACAGCGAGACACAGCGTCGATACAGTGGGGACAGAGCGGGTCACAGCAAGGACACAGCGGGACACAGCGGGACACAGCAGACACAGCGGGGGACACAACGGGACAGAGCAGGGACACAGTGGGGACTCAGCGGGGGACACAGCGGGACACAGCGGGGGACACAGCGGGACACAGTGGGGAACACTGTGGGACACAGTGTGGGACAGAGCGTAGGACACAACGAGACACAGCGGGGACAAAGTTGGACACAGCGGGGTACACAGAGGGACACTGCAGGGACACAGCGGGGAAACAGCGTGACACAAAAGGACACAGCGGGACACAGCGGGGGACACAGCGAGGACACAGCGGCACACAGTGGGGGACACAGCAAGGACAGAGCGGGACACAGCGGTGGACACAGCGGGACATAGCGGGGGCCACAGCGGGGGACACAGCGGGACACAGCGGGACACAGCGGGGGACACAGGAAGGACACAGCGGTACACAGCGGGGGACAGAGCGAGGACACATTGGGACACAGCGGCGACAAAGCAGTAGACACAGCGGGACACAGTGGCGGACATAGCGGGACACAGTGGGGGACACAGGGAGGACCCAGCGGGACCCAGCGGGACCCAGCGTCGATACAGCGGGGACACAGTGGGACACAGTGAGGTACACAGCTGGGGACACAACGGGACACAGCAGGGAACATAGGGAGGACATAGCGAGACCCAGCAGCACCCAGCGTCGTTACAGCGGAGACACAGCGGGACACAGCGGGGTGCACAGCTGGGGA
The DNA here is from genome assembly GCF_000151885.1 of Dipodomys ordii. Lineage (NCBI taxonomy): Eukaryota > Metazoa > Chordata > Mammalia > Rodentia > Heteromyidae > Dipodomys > Dipodomys ordii. Next base: position 2,204 of record NW_012300056.1, on the reverse strand, counting down.
CACAACGGGACACTGCGGGGGACACAGCGAGGACAAAGCGGGACAGAGCGGTACACAGCGGGGACACTGCGGGAACATAGTGGGACAGAGCGGGGTAGCGGGACAAGGCGGGACAGTGTGGGCAGAGCGAGGGACACAGCGAGACACAGCGGGGACAAAACTGGACACAGCGGGTTACACAGAGGGACACAGCAGGGACACAGCGGGGAAACAGCGTGACACAAAAGGACACAGCGGGACACAGCGGGGGACACAGCGAGGACACAGCGGCACACAGTGGGGGAAACAGCAAGGACAGAGTGGGACACAGCGGGGGACACAGCAGGACATAGCAGGGGACAAAGCGGGGGACACAGCGGGACACAGCGGTACACAGCGGGGACACTGCGGGAACATAGTGGGACACAGCAAGGACACAGCGGAACACAGCGGCAACACAGAGGGGACTCAGCGGGACAAAGCGGGGGAAACAGCGGGACACAGCAGGACAAACCGGGGGACACAGCGGGGGACAGCGGAGACAGAGAGGGGACAAAGCGAGACACAGCGGTGACACAGTTGGACACAACAGAGTACACAGCGGGACACAGCGGGCACCCAGAGGGGACACAGCGGGACAGAGCGGGACACAGCAGGGACCGAGCGGGACATAGCGGGACACAGCGGAACACAGCGGGGGACACAGCGGGACAAAGCGGGGGACCCATCGAGGACACAGCGAGACACAGTGGGGGACACAGCTGGGGACACAGCGGGACACAGCAGCGAACACAGCGAGGACCCAGCGGGACACAGCAGGACACAGCGTCGATACACCGGGGACACAGTGTTACACAGCGTGGTACCCAGCTGTTGACACAAAGGGAGAGAGTGGGGGCACACCGAGACACTGCGGGACACAGCAGGGGACACAGCGGGACACAGCGGGCACACAGATGGGACACAGCGGGACATAGCGGGACACAGCAGGGACCGAGCGGGACATAGCGGGACACAGCGGAACACAGCGGGGGACACAGCGGGACAAAGCGGGGGACCCATCGAGGACACAGCGGGACACAGTGGGGGACACAGCTGGGGACACAGCGGGACACAGCGGCGAACACAGCGAGGACCCAGCGGGACACAGCAGGACACAGCGTCGATACACCGGGGACACAGTGTTACACAGCGTGGTACCCAGCTGTGGACACAACGGGAGAGAGTGGGGGCACACCGAGACACTGCGGGACACAGCAGGGGACACAGCGGGACACAGCGCGACACAGCGGGGAACAGAGAATGAGACAGCGGGGGACACAGCGAGGACACAGCGGGACACAGCAGTGACACAGCGGGGACTCAGTGGGGGACGCAATGGGGGACAAAGAGGAACACCACGGAACACAGCGGGACACAGCGGGAAACAGCAGTGACCCTGCGGGGACACGGTGGGACACAGCGGGGGACACAGCACGACACAGCGGGGGACAGAGCGAGGACACATTGGGACACATTAGGACACAGCGGGACTCAGCGGGGGGACACAGCTGTACACAGTGGGACAAAGCGGGACACAGCGGGGACACAGCAGAGACACAGCCGGGGACACAGCGGGACACAGCGGGGGACACAGGGATGACACAGCGGGACACAGCGGGACCTAGCATCGATACAGCCGGGACACAGTGGGACACAGTGGGGTACACAGCTGGGGACACAGGGAGGACACAGCAGGACACAGCGGGACACAGCTGGGGACACAGCGGGGACACAGCGGGACACAGCGGAACACAGCGGGAGACAAAGCCGGAGACAGCGGGGGACACAGCGAGGGCACAGGGGGACACAGCGGCGACACAGAGGGCACTCAGCGGGGGACACAGCGTGGGACAAAGTGGGACAACACGGGACACAGTGTTACACAGCGGGACACAGCGGGGACACTGCGGGACACAGCAGGACAAAGCGGGGGACAAAGTGGGCCACAGCGGGCCACAGCGGGGGACACAGTGGGGGACAGCGGAGAGAGAGAGAGGCCACAGCAAGACACAGTGGTGACACAGCTGGACACAGCGGGGTACACAGCGGGACACAGCGGGCACACAGCGGGGACACAGCGTCGATACAGCGGGGACACAGCGAGACACAGCGGGGAACACAGGAAGGAAACAGCGGGACCCAGTGGGACACAGAGTCGATACAGCAGGACACAACGGGGTACA
>NW_012300055.1:0-3609 GCF_000151885.1 Dipodomys ordii | reverse complement strand
GATGGGACTCAGCGGGACAAAGCGGGGGACACAGCGGGACACAGCGTTGTACACAGCGGGGGACACAGAGGGGGACAGCGGAGACAGAGAGGGGCCAAAGCGAGACACAACGGTGACACAGCTGGACACAACAGAGTACACAACGGAACACAGCGGGCACACAGCGCGGACACAGCGGGACATAGCGGGACAAAGCGGAACACAGCAGGTGTCACAGCGGGACACAGCAGGGGACCCAGTGAGGACACAGCGGGACACAGCGGGAGACACAGCTGGGGACACAGCGGGACACAGCGGGGAACACATCGAGGACACAGCGGGACCCAGCAGGAGACAGCGTCGATACAGCAGAGACACAGCGGGACACAGCGGGACACAGCGGGACGCAGCTGGGGACACAGCGGGGACACAGTGGGACACAGCGGAACACAGCGAGGGACAAAGCTGGAGACAGCGGGGGACACAGCGAGGACACAGGGGGACACAGCGGCGACACAGAGGGGACTCAGCGGCGGACACAGCGTGGGACAAAGTGGGACATCACAGGACACAGTGTTACACAGCGGGACACAGCGGGGACACTGCGGGACACAGCAGGACAAAGCGGGGGACACAGCGGGACACAGCGGGCCACAGCGGGGGACCCAGCGGGGGACAGCGGAGACAGAGAGTGGCCACAGCCAGACACAGCGGTGACACAACTGTACACAGCGGGATACACAGCGGGACAGAGCAGGCACACAGCGGGGACACAGCGGGACATAGCGGGACACAGCGGGGACACAGTGGGACACAGCGGCACAAAGCGGGAGACACAGCGGGACACAGCAGGCACACAGCGGTGACACAGCGGGACACAGCGGGACACAGCGGGGACAAAGCGGGACACAGCTGGACACAGCGGGACACAGCGGTGGACACAGCGACACACAGTGGTGGTCCCAGTGAGGACACAGAAGGACACAGCAGGGACACAGCGAGGACACAGCTGGGGACACAGCGGTGGACACAGCGGGACACAGCGGGGAACACAGCGAGGACACAGCGGGACACAGCGGGACACAGCGTCGATACAGCGGGGACACAGCGTTACACAGCGTGGTACACAGCGTGGTACACAGCTGTGGACACAACGGGACACAGTGGGGGCACAGCCGGACACAGCGGTACTCAGTGGGACACAGCGGGGACATAGCGTGAGACACAGCGGGGGACAGAGAGGGAGACAGTATGGGACTCAGCGAGGACACAGCGGCACACAACGGGAAACAGCGGGAAACAGAGGTGAACCTGCGGGGACACAGCGGGACACAGCGGGACACAGCTGGGACACAGCGAGGACACAGCGGCACACAAAGGGACACAGCGGGAAACAGAGGTGAACTTGCGGGGACACAGCGGGACACAGTGGGGGACACAGCGGGACACAGTGTGGGACACAGCGGTGAAAGAGCGGGACACAACGGGACACAGCAGGGGGACACAGCGAGGACACAGCGGGACACAACGGGACACAGCAGGGGGACACAGCGTGGACACCACGGAACACAGCGGGACACAGCAGGAAACAGAGGTGAACCTGCGGGGACACAGCGTGACACAGTGGGGGACACAATGCGAAACAGCGGGGGACACAGCGGGACACAGTGGGGGACAGAGTGTGGGACACAGCGAGACACAGCGGGGACAAAGCTGGACACAGCGGGGTACACAGAGGGACACAGCGGGGACGCAGCGGGGAAACAGCGTGACACAGCAGGACACAGCGGGAAACAGCCGGGGACACAGCGAGGACACAGCAGCACAGAAGGGGGGACACAGCAAGGACACAGTGGGACACAGCGAGGGACACAGCGAGACATAGCGGGGGACACAGCGGGGGACACAGAGGGACACAGCGGGACACAGCGGGGGACACAGGGAGGACACAGCGGGACACAGCGGGGGACATAGCGAGGACACATTGGGACACAGCGGGGACACAGCGGGACTCAGCGGGGCACAGCAGTACACAGCGGGACACACCGGAACACAGCGGGGACACAGCAGAGACACAGCGGGGGACACAGCGGGACACAGCGGGACACACCGGAACACAGCGGGGACACAGTAGAGACACAGCGGGGGACACAGCGGGACACAGCGGGGGACACAGGGAGGACAGAGCGGGACACAGCGGGGGACATAGCGAGGACACATTGGGACACAGCGTGGACACAGCGGGACTCAGCGGGGCACAGCAGTACACAGCGGGACACACCGGGACACAGCGGGGACACAGCAGAGACACAGCGGGGGACACAGCGGGACACAGCGGGGGACACAGGGAGGACACAAAGGGACCCAGGTGAACCCAGCATCGATATGGCAGGGACACAGCAGGACACAGCGGGGAAAAAAGCGAGGACACAGCGGAACACAGCGTGGGACAATGCAAGGACACAGCGAGGACACAGCGGGACACAGCGGGGACACAGCCGTAGACACAGCGGGACACAGTGGCGGACACAGCGGGACACAGCGGGGAACACAGCTAGGACAAAGCGGGACCCAGGGCGACACAGCGTCGATACAGCGGGGACACAGCGTTACACAGCGTGGTACACAGCTGTGAACACAACGGGACACAGTGGGGGCACAGCGGGACACAGCGGGACACAGCGAGGACAAAGCGGGACACAGCGGAACACAGCGGGAGTCAAAGCGGGAGACAGTGGGGGAAACAGCGAGGACACAGGGGGACACAGCGGCGACACAGAGGGGACTCACTGGGGGACACAGCGTGGGACAAAGTGGGACACCACGGGACACAGTGTTACACAGCGGGACACAGCGGGGACACTGCGGGACACAGAAGGAGAAAGCGGGGGACACAACGGGACACAGCGGGGCACACAGCGGGGGACAGCGGAGACAGAGAGTGGCCACAGCGAGACAAAGCGGTGACACAGCTGGACACAGCGGGGTACACAGCGGGACACAGCGGGCACACAGCGGGGACACAGCGGGACACAGCGGGACACAGCGGGGACACAGTGGGACACAGCGGGACACAGCAGGCACACAGCGGGGACACAGCGGGACACAGCAGGCACACAGCGGGGACACAGCGGGACACAGCGGGGGACACAGTGGGACACAGTGGGGGACCCAGTGAGGACACAGCGGGACACAGCAGGGACACAGCAAGGACACAGCGGGGGACACATCGGGGGACACAGCGGGACACAGCGGGGACACAGTGGGACACAGCGGGACACAACAGGCACACCGCGGGGACACAGCGGGACACAGCGGGGACAGAGAAGGACATAGCCGGACATGCGGGACACAGCGGGGGACACAGCGGGACACAGTGGGGGACCCAGTGAGGACACAGCGGGACACAGCAGGGGACACAGCAAGGACACAGCGGGGGACACAGCAGGGGACACAGCGGGACACAGCAGGGAACACAGCGAGGACACAGCGGGACACAGTGGGACAGAGCGTCGATACAGCGGGGACACAGCGTTAAACAGCGTGGTACACAGTTGTGGACACAACGGGACACAGTGGGGGCACAGCCGGACACAGCGGGACACAGTGGGACACAGCAGGGACAAAGCG
>NW_012300054.1:0-3609 GCF_000151885.1 Dipodomys ordii | reverse complement strand
TCAGAAAAGCAGAAGGAGAAGCAGAAAGAGAAGCAGGAAAAGCAGAAGAAGCAGAAGCAGGAGAAGCAGAAACAGAAGGAGAAGCAGAAAGAGCAGGGGAAGCAGAAGAAGCAGAAGCAGGAGAAGCAGAAGCATAAGAATCCGAAGAAGCAGAAGCAAAACCTGAAGCAAAAGCGGAAGCAGGAGAAGCAGAAGAAGCAGAATCTGGAGAAGCTGAATGAGAAGCTGAAGGAGAAGCAGAAGCTGAAAGAATCAAAAGCAGAAGGAGACGCAGAAGAAACAGAAGAAGCAGTAGCAGTTGCAGCAGAAGCAGAAGGAGAAGCAGAAAGAAAAGCAGAAGAACGACAAGGAGAAGGAGAAACAGAAGGAGAAGCAGAAGGAGAATCAGAAGGAGAAGCAGAAGAAGCAGAAGGAGAAGCAGAAGCAGAAGAACCAGAAGGAGAAGCAGAAGGAGAAACAGAAGCAGAAGAAGCAGCAGAAGGAGAAGCAGAAGCAGAAGAAGATGAAGAAGGAGAAGCAGGAGAAGCAGAAGAAGCAGAAGGAGAAGTAGAAGTAGGAGGAGGAAGAGCCGCAGAAGAAATAGGAGAAGCAGAAGGAGAAGCAGAAGCAGAATGAGAAGCAGAAAGAGAAGCAGTAGAATCAGAAGAAGCAGGAAAAGAAGAAGCAGAAGAAAGAGAAGAAGAAGAAGAAGAAGAAGAAGAAGAACAAGAACAAGAACAAGAAGAACAAGAAGAAGAACAAGAAGGAGGAGGAGGAGGAGAAGGAGAGGCATAAGGAGAAGCAGAAGAAGCAGAAGCAGGAGAAGCAGAAGCAGAAGAAAAGAATACGCAAAAGAAGCAGAATCAGAGGGAGAAGCAGAAGAAGGAGAAGGAGCAGAAGGAGAAGGAGAAGCAGAAGGAGAATCAGAAGGAGAATCAGAAGAAGGAGAAGCAGAAGCAGAAGAAGCAGCAGAAGGAGAAGCAGAAGCAGAAGAAGATGCAGAAGGAGAAGCAGGAGAAGCAGCAGAAGCAGAAGCAGAAGGAGAAACAGAAGTAGGAGAAGGAGAAGGAAGGGCAGCAGAAGCAATAGGAGAAGCAGAAGGAGAAGCAGAAGCAGAATGAGAAGCAAAAAGAGAAGCAGTAGAAGCAGAAAAAACAGGAGAAGCAGAAGAAAGAGAAGAAGAAGAAGAAGAAGAAGAAGAAGAAGAAGAAGAAGAAGAAGAAGAAGAATAAGAAGAAGAAGAAGAAGAAGAAGAAGAAGAAGAAGAAGAAGAAGAAGAAGAAGAAGAAGAAAAAGAAGCTTAAGGAGAACCATAAGGAAAAGCATAAGGAGAAGCATAAGGAGAAGCAGTAGATGCAGGAGAAGCAGAAGAAATAGAATAAGCAAAAGAAACAGAAGCAGAAGCAGTGGGAGAACAGAAGAAGGAGAAGGAGAAGGAGCAGCAGAAGGAGAAGCAGAAGCAGAAAGAGAAGCAGAAACAGAAGGAGAGCAAAAGGAGAAGCAGGAGAATCAGAAGAAGCGGAAGTAGAAACAGAAAGAGAAGTAGAAGAACGAGAAGCAGAAGTAGAATCAGAAGAAACAGAAGAAGAAGAAGAAGAAGAAGAAGAAGAAGAAGAAGAAGCAGAAAGAGAAGCAGGAGAAGCTGAAGAAGCAGGAGAAGCAGAAGCAGAAGTAACAGGAGAAGCTGAAGAAGCCGAAGCAGAATTTGAAGCAGAAGGAGAAACAGAAGAAGCACAATCTGAAGCAGAAGCAGAAGAAACAGAAAGAGTAGAATAAGCAGAAGCAGAAGCAACAGGAGAAGCAGAAGAAGAAGAAGGAGAAGGTGAAAGAGAAGGATTAGGAGTAGGAGAAGCAAAAGGATAAGCAGAACCAGAAAGAGACGCAGAAGAAGAAGCAGCACGAGAAGTAGGTGTAGCAGGAGAAGAAGAAGCAGGAGAAGTAGAAGAAACAGAAGGCGCAGAAGCAGAATGAGAAGCAGAAGGCAAAATTGAAGCAGAAGCAGAAGGAGAAGCAGAAGCAGAAGAAGGAGAAGGACAAGGAGAAGGAGAAAGAGAAGCAGAAAGAGAAGCAGAACTAGAAGCAGGAGAAGCAGAAGCTGGAGAAGCCGAAGCAGAAGAAACTGAAGAAGGGGAAGAAGCAGAAAGAGAAGCAGAAACAGAAGGAAAAACTGAAAGAGAAGCAGGAGAAGCAGAAGAAGCAGCAGCAGGAGAAGCAGAAGCAGAAGAAGCCGAAAAAGCAAAAGCAGAACCTGAAGCAGAAGGAGAAGCAGGAGAAGCAGAAGAAGCAGAATCTGGAGAAGCAGAAGGAGAAGCAGAATCAGAAAGAGAAGCAAAAGCAGAAGGAGAATCAGAAGTAACAGAAGAAGCAGAGGCAGTATCAGAAGAAGCAGAAGATTCAGAAGCAGAAGGAGAAGCAGAAGGTAAAGCAGAAGAACTAGAAGGAGAAGGAGAAGGAGAAACAGGAGTAGAAGCAGAAAGAGAAGCAGAAGAAGGAGCAGTAGAAAGAAAAGCGGCAGGAGAAAAAGAAAGAGCAGCAGAAGGAGAAGCAGGAAATGCAGAAACAGGAGAAGAACAAGCAGAAGAAACAGGAGAAGGACAAGAAGCAGAAGCAGAAGGAGAAGCAGAAAGAGAAGGAGGGGAAGCAGAAGAAGCAGAATCAGGAGAAGCAGAAGCATAAGAATCCGAAGAAGCAGAAGCAGAACCTGAAGCAGAAGGAGAAGCAGGAGAAGCAGAAGAATCAGAATCTGGAGAAGCAGAATGAGAAGCAGAAGGAGAAGCAGAAGCAGAAAGAGAATCAAAAGCAGAAGGAGAAGCAGAAGAATTAGAAGCAGTAGCAGTTGTAGCAGAAGCAGTAGGAAAAGCAGAAGGAAAAGCAGAAGAACAAGAAGGAGAAGGAGAAACAGAAGGAGAAGCAGAAGGCGAAGCCGAAAGAGAAGCAGGTAAAGCAGAAGAAGAAGCAGAAGGAGAATCAGAAGGAGAAGCAGAAGAAGGAGAAGGAGAAGCAGAAGCAGAAGAAGATGCAGAAGGAGAAGCAGAAGAAGCAGAAGCAGAAGGAGAAGCAGGAAAAGCAGAAGAAGCAGAAGCAAAAGGTGAAGCAAAAGAAGGAGAAGGAGAAGCAGAGGCAGAAGAAGAAGCATAAGGACAAGCACAAGCAGAAGGAGATGCAGAAGGAGAAGCAGGAGAAGCAGAAGAAGCAGAAGCTGAAAGAGAAGCAGAAGTAGGAGAAGGAGAAGGAGGAGAAGCAGAAGCAGAAGGAGAAGCAGAAGCAGAAGGAGAAGCAGAAAGAGAAGCAGGAGGAGGACAAGAAGCAGAAGCAGGAGAAGCCGAAAGAGTAGAAGCAGAAACAGAAGGAGAAGCAGAAGGAGAAGCAGCAGAAGAAGTAGAACCAGAAATTCAGGCAGCAGAAACAGAAGAAGCAGAAGCAGAAGGAGAAGCAAAATGAGAAGCAGAGGGAGAAGTAGAAAAAGCAGCAGATGATGCAGAAAATCTAGCAGGAGAAGCAGACGCAGAAAGAGAAGTAGAAGGGAGAAGATGCAGATGAGAAGCAGTAGAAGCATAAGGAAGCAGAAGCAGGAGAAGCAGACCAGATGAAAAAGAGGAAGCCATAAGAAGCACAAGCAGGAGGGAGAAA
>NW_012300053.1:0-3609 GCF_000151885.1 Dipodomys ordii | reverse complement strand
CAAGCGGGAACAGCGGGGGACACAGCGAGGACACTGGGGGTACACAGCGGCGACACAGAGGGGACTCAGCAGGGGACACAGCGTGGGACAAAGTGGGACACCACGGGACACAGTGTTACAGAGCGGGACACAGCGGGGACACTGCGGGACACAGCAGGACAAAGCATGGGACACAGCGGGACACAGCGGGCCACAGCGGGGGACACAGCGGGGGAGAGCGGAGACAGAGTGGCCACGGCGAGACACAGCGGTGACACAGCTGGACACAGCGCGGTACACAGCGGGACACAGCGGGCACAAAGCGGGGACACAGCTGGACACAGCGGGACACAGCAGGGACAGAGCGGGACACAGTGGTACACAGCGCGGACAGAGCGGGACACAGCTGGACACAGCACAACACAGCGGGGGACACAGCGGGACACAGTGGGGGACCCAGTGAGGACACAGCGGCACACAGCGGGGGACACAGCGGGGAACACAGCGGGACACAGCGTGGAGCACAGCGAAGACACAGTGGGACACAGCGGGACACAGCGTCGATACAGCAGGGACACAGCGTTACACAGCGTGGTACAAAGCTGTGGACACAACGGGACACAGTGGGGGCACAGCCGGACACAGCGGGACACAGTGGGACACAGCAGGGACAAAGCGTGAGACACAGCGGGGGAAGGAGAGGGAGACAGCAAGTGACACAGCGAGGAAACAGCGGGACACAGCGGTGACACAGCGGGACACAGCGGGGACACAGCAGGGACACAGTGGGGGATACAGCGGGACACAGCGGGGGACACAGAGGGGTAGTCAGCGGGACACAGAGGGGAAAAAAGCGAGGCCACAGCAGAACACAGCGTGGGACATAGCGAGGACACAGCGGGACACAGAGGGACACAGCAGGACAAAGCAGTAGACACAGTAGGACACAGTGGCTGACACAGCGGAAACACAGCGGGACACAGCGGGGGACACAGGGAGGACACGCTGGGACCCAGCGGGACCCAGCGTCGATACAGCGGGGACACAGTGGGACACAGCGAGGTACACAGCTGGGGACACAACGGGACACAGCGGGGAACACAGGGAGGACATAGCGGGACCCAGCGGGACCCAGCGTTGTTACAGCGGGGACACAGTGGGACACAGCAGGGTGCACAGCTTGGGACACAACGGGACACTGCGGGGGACACAGAGAGGACCCAGCGGGACACAGCGGTACACAGCGGGGACACTGCGGGAACATAGTGGGACACAGCGGGGTACACAGTGGGACACAGCGGCGACACAGCGGGGACTCAGCGGGACACAGCGGGGGACACAGCGGGACACAGCGGGACACAGCGGGGGACACGGAGGACACAACGGCACCCAGCAGGACACAGCGTCGATACAGCGGGGACACAGGGTTACACAGCGTGGTACCCAGCTGTGGACACAAGGGGACAGAGTGGGGGCACAGCGAGACACAGCGGGACACAGCGAGGACACAGCGGGACACATTGGTGACACAGCGGGGAAAACAGCAGGACAAAGCAGCGGACACAGTGGGGGACACAGCGCGACACAGCAAGACATAGCATGGACACAGCAGTAGACACATCGGGACATAGCGAGGGACACAGCTGGGGACAAAACGGAACCCAGCGGGGGACACAGCGAGGACACAGCAGGACACAGCGGGGGACACGGCGAGGACACAGCGGGGCACACAGCGGGACACAGCGGGGAACACAGCGAGGACACAGCGGGACCCAGCGGGACACAGCGTCGATACAGCGGGCACACAGCGTTACACAGCGTTGTACTCAGCTGTTGACACAACGGGACACAGTGGGGGCACAGCCGGACACAGCGGGACACAGTGGGACACAGCGGGGACAAAGCGTGAGACACAGCGAGGGACACAGCGGGACACAGCGGGACACAGCTGGGGACACAGCGGGGACACAGCGGGACACAGCGCAACACAGCGGGAGACAAAGCGGACGACAGCGGGGCACACAGCGAGGACACAGGGGGACACAGAAGCTACACAGAGGGGACACAGCTGGGGACACAGCGTGAACAAAGTGGACACCACGGGACACAGTGTTACACAGCGGGACACAGCGGGGACACTGCGGGACACAGCAAGATAAAGCGGAGGACACAGCGGGACACAGCGGGCCACAGCGGGGGACAGTGGTGGACACAGCGGGACACAGTGGGCTACAAAGTGAGGACACAGCGGGACACAACAGGGGACACAGCGAGGACACAGCGGGGGACACAGCGGGGGACACAGCGGGACACAGTGGGGAACACAGCGAGGACACAGCGGGACACAACGGGACACAGCGTCGATGCAGCGGGGAGGCAGCGTTCCACAGCGTGGTACACACTGTGGACACAACGGGACACAGTGGGGGCACAGCGGGACACAGCGGGACACAGTGGGACACAGCGGGGACAAAGCGTGAGACACAGCGAGGGACAGAGAGGGAAACAGCAGGGGACACAGCGAGGAAACAGCGGGACACAGCGGTAACACAGCGGGGACTCAGCTGGGGACACAGTGGGACACAGCGGGGGACACTGCGGGACACAGTGGGGGACACTTCGGGACACAGTGTGGGACAGAGCGTGGGACACAGCGAGACACAGCGGGGACAAAGCTGGACACAGCGGGGTACACAGAGGGACACAGCAGGGACACAGCGGGGAAACAGAGTGACACAAAAGGACACAGCTGGACACAGCGGGGTACACAGCGGGACACAGCAGGCACACAGCGGGGACACAGCGGGACACAGCGGGGACACAGTTGGACACAGCGGGACACAGCGGGGGACCCAACGATGACACAGCGGGACACAGCGGTGGACACAACGGGGGACACAGCGGGACACAGCGGGGAACACAGCGAGGACACAGCGGGACACAGCGGGAAACACTGCGAGGTCACAGCGGGGGACAAAACGGGACAACACGGGACACAGTGTGACACAGTGGGACACAGCGGGGACACTGCAGCGGCACAGCGGGACAAAGTGGGCGACACAGTGAGACACAGCGGGGGACACAGCGGGGGACAGCAGGGGACAGAGAGGGGACACAGAGGGACACAGCAGGGGACACAGAGGGGTACACAGCGGGACACAGCCGGAAAAACAGCGCGGACACAGCGGGACACACTGGGACACAGCGTCAATACAGCGGGGACAGAGAGGGTCAGAGCGGGGACACAGCGGGGCACAGCGGGACACAGCGGGGGACACAGCGGGACACAGCGGGGACACAGCGGGACACAGCGGGACACAGCGTGGGACACAGCGGAACACAGCGTGGGACACAGCAAGGACACAGCAGGACACAGCGGGACACAGCGGAGACAGAGCGGGACACAGTCGGACACAGCGGGACACAGCGGGGGACACAGCGGGACACAGCGGGCACATAGCGGGGACACAGCGGGACACAGCGGGACACAGCGGGGACAGAGCGGGACCCAGTCGGACACAGCGGGACACAGCGGGGAACACAGCGAGGACACAGCGGGACACAGCGGGAAACACTGCGAGGTCACAGCGGGGGTCAAAGCGGGACAACACGGGACACAGTGTGACACAG
>NW_012300052.1:0-3609 GCF_000151885.1 Dipodomys ordii | reverse complement strand
CGCAGTGTCACTGCTGTTTCCTGCTGTGTCCCGCTGTGTTCCGTGGTGTCCCTCTTTGTCTCCCGCTGTGTCCCCCACTGTGTCCCGCTGTGTCCGACTGTGTCCCGCTCTGTCCCCGCTGTGTTCCGCTGTGTCCCGCTGTGTCCCACTGCATCCCGCTGTGTCCCGCTGTGCCCCCACTGTGTCCCGTTGTGTCCACAGCTTTGTACCATGCTGTGTAACGCTGTGTCTCCGCTGTATCGACGCTGTGTCCCGCTGGGTCCCGATGTGTCCTCGCTGTGTTCCCCACTGTGTCCAGCTGTTTCCCCCACTTTGTCCCCCACTGTGTCCTCGCTGTGTCCCCCGCTGTGTCCCTCTGTGTCCCGCTGTGTCCTCGCTGTGTCCCCCTCTGTGTCCCGCTGTGTCCCCGGCCGTGTCCCGCTGTGTCCCGCTGTGTCCCGCTGCGGTCCCGCTGTGTCCCGCTGTGTCCTGCTTTGTCCCCCACTGTGTCCCGCAGTGACCCCGCTGTGTCCCGCTGTGTCCCACTGTGTCCCGTGGTGTCCCGCTTTGTCCCCTGCTGTGTCCCCGGCTGAGTCTCGCTGTGTCCCCACTGTGTCCTCTCTGTGTCCCCCGCTGTGTCCTGCTCTGTTCCCCACTGTGTCTCCCGTTTTGTCCCTGCTGTGCCCCGCTGTGTCCCGCTGTGTCCCGCTGTGTCCCCCACTGTGTCCCGTTGTGTCAACAGCTGTGTACCCCGCTGTGTCCCTGCTGTATCGACGTTGTGTCTCACTGGGTCCTGCTGTGTCTCTCTCTGTGTTCCCCATTGTGTCCCACTGTGTCCCCCGCTGTGTCACTCGCTGTGTCCCACGCTGTGTCCCGCTGTGTCCCACTGTGTCCCCCGCTGTGTCCTTGCTGTGTCCCCGCTGGGTCCCGCTGGGTCCCACAGTGTCCCCCGCTGAGTCCCGTTGTGTCACCTCTGTGTCCCGCTGTGTCCCTGCTCTATCGATGCTGTGTCCCGCTGGGTCCCGCTGTGTCCTCTCTTTGTTCCCCGCTGTGTCCCGCTGTGTCCCCCGCTGTGTCTCTCGCTGTGTCCCGCTGTGTCCCCGGCTGTGTCCGGCTGTGTCCCGCTGTGTCCCCTGCTGTGTCCTTGCTGTGTCCCCGCTGTGTTCCGCTGTGTCCCGCAGTGTCCCCAGCTGTGTCCCGCTGTGTCCTCGCTGTGTCCCCCGCTGTGTCCCGCTTTGTCCTTGCTGTGTACCCCGCTGTGTTCCTCTGTGTCCCCGCTGTGTCCCGCTGTGTCCCCTGCTGTGTCCCCACTGTGTCACGCTGTGTTTCGCTGTGTCCGGCTGTGTCCTCGCTCTGTCTCATTCAGTGTCCAGCTGTGTCCTCCCTGTGTCCCCCGCTGTGTCCCGCTGAGTCCCCTGCTGTGTCCCGCTGTTTCCCGCTGTGTCCCGCTCTGTCCCATCTGTGTCCCTCTGTGTCCAGCTCTGTCCCCGTTATGTGTCCGCTGTGCCCTGCTGTGTACCCTTCTGTGTCCAGCTGTGTCCCTTCTGTGTTCCGCTGTGTCCCTTGTCTGTCCCCCGCTGTCCACCGCTTTGTCCCCTGGCTGTGTCCCTCAGTGTCCCCGCTGTGTCCCGCTGTGTCCTACTGTGTCCCGTGGTGTCCCGCTTTTTCCCCTCTATGTCCCCTGCTGAGTCCCCTCTGTGTCCCCGCTGTGTCCAGCTGTGTCCTCGCTGTGTCCTCCGCTGTCTCCCGCTTTGTCCCACGTTGTGCCCTACTGTGTCCCACTGTGTCCCTGCTGTGTCCCCCGCTGTGTCCCGCTGTGTCCCCTTTCTGTTTCCTGCTGGGTCCCGCTGTGTCCCCGCTGTGTCCCTGCTGTGTCCGGCTGTGTCCCCCGCTGTGTCCCGCTGGGTCCCGCTGTGTCCCCCGCTGTGTACCGCTTAATCCCCGCAGGTTCACCGCTGTTTCACGCTGTGTCCTGCTGTGTTCCATGGTGTCCTGCTTTGTCCCCCGCTGTGTCCCGCTGTGTCCACTGCTGGGTCCCCGCTGGGTCCCGCTGTGTCTCGCTGTTTCCTGCTGTGTCCTCGCATTGTCCCATGCTGTGTTCCGCTGTGTCCTCCCTTTGTCCCCCGCTGTGTCCCGCTGTGTCCCCCGCTGTGCCCCGCAGTGTCCCGCTGTGTCCCGCTGTGTCCTCGCTGTGTACCACTGTGTCCCCCCTGTTTCCCCGCTGGGTCCTGCTGTGTCCCGCTGTGTCCCGCTGGGTCCCCCGCTTTCTCCCGCTTTGTCCCCGCAGTGTCCCCGCTGTGTCCCGCTGTGTCCCACTGTGTCCTGTGGTGTCCCGCTTTGTCCCCCGCTATGTCCACTGCTGAGTCCCCTCTGTGTCCCCGCTGTGTCCCGCTGTGTCCCCCGCTGTGTCCCGCTGTGTCCCCTGCTGTGTCCCTCGCTGTGTCCCCCTCTGTGTCCCGCTGTGTCCCGCTGTGTCATCCGCTGTGTCCTTGTTGTGTCCCTGCTGGGACCCGCTGTGTCCCCCGCTGTGTCCCGCTGTGTCCCGCTGTGTCCCCCGCTGTGTCCCGTTGTGTCCCCGCAGGTTCACCGCTGTTTCACGCTGTGTCCTGCTGTGTTCCTTGGTGTCCCGCTTTGTCCCCCGCTGTGTCCCGCTGTGTCCACTGCTGGGTCCCCGCTGTGTCCTGCTGTGTCTCGCTGTGTCTTGCTGGGTCCTCGCTTTGTCCCATGCTGTGTTAAGCTGTGTCCTCCCTGTGTCCCCCCTGTGTCCCGCTGTGTCCCCCGCTGTGCCCCGCAGTGTCCCCCTGTGTCCCGCTCTGTCCCCCACTGTGTCCCCCGCTGAGTCCTCTATGTGTCGCCGCTGTGTCCCGCTGTGTCCTTGCTGTGTCCACTGCTGTCTCCCGCTTTGTTCCACGCTGTGTCCCACTGTGTCCCGCTGTGTCCTCGCTGTGTCCCCTGCTGTTCCTGCTGTGTTCCCGCTGTGCCCCAGCTGTGTCCCGCTGTGTCCCGCTGTGTGCCCCACTGTGTCCCACTATGTCCCCGCAGTGTCCCCGCTGGGTCCCCGCTGTGTCCTCGCTGTGTTCCCCGCTGTGTCCCGCTGTGTCCCCCGCTGTGTCTCGCTGTGTCTACTGCTGTGTCCCCACTGTGTCCCGCTGTGTCTCGCTGTGTCCCGCTGTGTCCTCGCTGTTTCCCACGCTGTGTTCTGCTGTGTCCTCGCTGTGTCCCCCGCTGTGTCCCGTTGTGTTTCCAGCTGTGTACCCCACTGTGTCCCGCTGTGTCCCCGCTGTATCGACGCTGTGTCCCGCTGGGTCCCGCTGGGTCCTCCCTGTGTTCCCCACTGTGTCCCGCTATGTACCCCTCTGTGTCCCTCGCTGTGACCCGCTGTGTCCCGCTGTGTACTGCTGTGCCCCCGCTGTGTCCCGCTGTGTCCCCGCTGTGTCCCAATGTGTCCACGCTGTGTCCCGCGCTGGGTCCCGCTGGGTCTCCCCTGTTTCCCCTGCTGTGTCCCGCTGTGTCCGGCTGTGTCCCCCGCTGTGTCCCCCGCTGTGTCTCCCGCTGTGTCCCTCTTTGTCCCCCCTTTGTCCCCCACTGTGTCCCGCTGTTTCCCTGCTGTGTCCCCGCTGTGTCCCGCTG
>NW_012300051.1:0-3609 GCF_000151885.1 Dipodomys ordii | reverse complement strand
AGGAGAGCAGAAGCAGAAAGAGAAGTAGAAGCAGAAGAAGCAGAAGAAGAAGAAGAAGAAGCAGAAGAAGCATAAGAAGCAGAAGCAGGAGAAGCAGAACCAGAATAAGAAGAAGAAGCATAAGAAGCAGAAGCAGAGGGAGAAGCAGAAGAAGGAGAAGGAGCAGCAGAAGGAGAAGCAGAAGGAGAATCAGGAGGAGAAGCAGAAGAAGGAGAAGCAGAATCAGAAGAAGAAGCAGAAGAAGAAGCAGAAGCAGAAGAAGATGCAGAAGGAGAAGCAGGAGAAGCAGAAGAAGCAGAAGCAGAAGGAGAAGCAGAAGTAGGAGAAGGAGAAGGAGAAGGAAGGGCAGCAGAATTAATAGGAGAAGCAGAAGGAGAACCAGAAGCAGAAGAAACAGAAGGAGAAGAAGCAGAAGCAGAAGAAGAAGCAGAAACAGAAGGAAAAGCAGAAAGAGAAGCAGGAGAAGCAGAAGAAGCAGCAGCAGGAGAAGAAGAAGCAGAAGAAGCCCAAGAAGCAGAAGCAGAACCTGAAGCAGAAGGAGAAGCAGGAGAAGCAGAAGAAGCAGAATCTGGAGAAGCAAAAGGAGAAGCAGAAGCAGAAAGAGAAGGAAAAGCATAAGGAGAATCAGAAGAAACAGAAGAAGCAGAGGCAGTAGCAGAAGAAGCAGAAGATGCAGAAGCCGAAGGAGAAGCAGAAGGAAAAGCAGAAGAACGAGAAGGAGAAGGAGAAAGAGAAACAGAAGGAGAAGCAGAAAGAGAAGCAGAAGAAGGAGCAGGAGAAGGAAAAGCAGCAGGAGAAGCAGAAAGAGCAGCTGTAGGAGAAGCAGGAGATGCAGAAACAGGAGAAGCAGAAGCAGAAGAAACAGGAGAAAGACAAGAAGCAGAAGGAGAAGCAGAAACAGAAGGAGAAGCAGAAAGAGAAGGAGGGGAAGCAGAAGAAGCAGAAGCAGGAGAAGCAGATGCATAAGAATCCGAAGAAGCAGAAGCAGAACCTGAAGCAGAAGGAGAAGCAAGAGAAGCAGAAGAAGCAGAATCTGGAGAAGCAGAAGGAGAAGCAGAAGCAGAAAAAGAATCAAAAGGAGAAGGAGAAGCAGAAGAAACAGAAGAAGTAGAAGCAGTAGCAGTTGTAGCAGAAGCAGAAGGAGAAGCAGAAGGAAAAGCAGAAGAACAAGAAGGAGAAGGAGAAACAGAAGGAGAAGCAGAAGGAGAATCAGAAAGAGAAGCAGGTAAAGCAGAAGAAGAAGAAGAAGCAGAAGGAGAATCAGAAGGAGAAGCAGAAGAAGGAGAAGGAGAAGCAGAAGCAGAAGAAGATGCAGAAGGAGAAGCAGGAGAAGCAGAAGAAGCAGAAGCAGAAGGAGAAGCAGGAAAAGCAGAAGAAGCCGAAGCAAAAGGAGAAGCAAAAGAAGGAGTTGGAGAAGCAGAGGCAGAAGAAGAAGCATAAGGACAAGCACAAGCAGAAGGAGATGCAGAAGGAGAAGCAGGAGAAGCAGAAACTGAAGGAGAAGCAGAAGTAGGAGAAGGAGAATGAGGAGAAGCAGAAGGACAAGCAGAAGCGGAATGAGAAGCAGAAAGAGAAGCAGGAGAAGCACAAGATGCAGAAGCAGGAAAAGGCGAAAGAGAAGAAGTAGAAGAAGCAGAAACTGAAGCAGAAAGAGAAGCAGAAGCAGAAGGAGAAGCAGCAGAAGAAGTAGAACCAGAAATTCAGGCAGGAGAAACAGAAGAAGCAGAAGCAGAAGCAGAAGAAGCAAAAAGAGAAGCAGAAAGAGAAGTAGAAGAAGCAGCAGAAGAAGCAGAAAAACAAGCAGGAGAAGCAGAAGCAGAAAGAGAAGTAGAAGCAGAAGAATCAGAAGAAGCAGAAGCAGAAGAAGAAGCAGTAGAAGCATAAGAAGCAGAAGCAGGAGAAGCAGAGCAGAAGAAATGAAGAAGCATATGAAGCAGAAGCAGAGGGAGAAACAGAAGAAGGAGAAAGAGCATGAGAATGTGAAGCAGAAGGAGATGCAGAAGCAGAAAGAGAAGCAGAAACAGAAGGAGAAGAAGAAGGAGAATTTGGAGAATCAGAAGAAGCAGAAGCAGAAGCTGAAAGAGAAGGAGAAGAAGGAGAAGGAGACGCAGAAAGAGAAGGACAAGCAGGAGAAGCAGAAGAAGCAGAAGCGGCAGAAGCAGAAGAAGAAGAAGAAGAAGAAGAAACAGAAGAAAGAGAAGGAGCAGAAGGAGAAGCAGAAGCAGAAGGAGAAGCAGAAAGAGAAGCAGAAGAAGCTGTAGCAGGAGAAACAGAAGCAGAAGAAACAGAAGAAGCCCAAGAAGCAGAAGGAGAACCTGAAGCAGAAGGAGAAGCAGAAGCAGCAGAAGCTAGAAAAGCAGAAGCAGAAGAAACAGAACAAGCAGAAGAAGCAGAAGCCGAACGAGAAGCAGAAGAAGAAGAAGGAGAAAGAGAAGGATGAAGAGTAGGAGGAGCAGAAGGAGAATCAGAAGCAGAAAGAGAAGCAGAAGGAGAAGCAGAAGGAGTAACAGAAGAAGCAGAAGCACGAGAAGCAGAAGCAGAAGCAGAATGAGAAGCACAAGAAGGAGAAATTGAAGGAGAAGGAGAATGAGACGGAGAAGCAAAAAGAGAAGTAGGAGAAGCAGAAGAAGAAGAAGCAGGAGAAGCAGAAGCAGGAGAAAGAGAAGAAGGAGAAGAGCAGAAGCAGAAACAGACGGAGAAGCAGAACCAAAAGGAGAAGCAGAAGAAGCAGAAGCTGAAGAAGAAGAAGAAGAAACAGAAAAAGAAGAAGAAGCAGAAGAAGAAGCAGCAGGAGAAGCAGAAGAAGAAGAAGGAGAAGGAGCAGCAGAAGGAGAAGCAGAAGCAGAAAGAGAAGCAGAAACAGAAGGAGAACAAGAAGTAGAAGCAGGAGAATCAGAAGAAGCAGAAGTAGAAGCAGAAAGAAGAGAAGAAGGAGAAGCAGAAGTAGAATCAGAAGAAACTGAAGAAGAAACAGAAGCAAAAAAACAGAAGAAGAAGAGCAGAAGCAGAAGGAGAAGCAGAAGCAGAAGGAGAAGCAAAAAGAGAAGCAGAAGGAGAAGTAGAAGAAGCAGCAGAAGGAGAAGCAGCAGAAGAATCAGAAAAACAAGCAGGAGAAGCAGAAGCAGAAAGAGAAGAAGAAGCAGTAGAAGCATAAGAAGCAGAAGCAGGAGAAGCAGAAGCAGAAGCTAAAGAAGAAGCATACGAAGCAGAAGCAGAGGGAAAAACAGAAGAAGGAGAAAGAGCAGCAGAAGGTGAAGCAGAAGGAGATGCAGAAGCAGAAAGAGAAGCAGAAACAGAAGGAGGAGAAGATGGAGAATTTGGAGAATCAGAAGAAGCAGAAGCAGAAGCTGAAAGAGAAGGAGAAGAAGGAGAAGGAGATGCAGAAGGAGAAGGACAAGCAGGGGAAGCAGAAGAAGCAGAAGAGGGAGGAGCAGAAGAAGAAGAAGAAGAAGAAGAAGAAGAAGAAGAAGAAGAAGATGAGATGAAGAAGATGAAGAGAAAGAAGAAGAAGAAGAAGAAGAAGAAGCAGAAGCAGATGAGAAGCAGAAGAGAAGCAGAGAGCAGATGAAGCAGCAGAAGGAGAAACAGAAGCAGAAGAAGAGAAGAAGC
>NW_012300050.1:0-3609 GCF_000151885.1 Dipodomys ordii | reverse complement strand
GAAGCAGGAGAAGCACAAGAAGTAGAAGCAGGAGAAGCCGAAAGAGAAGAAGCAGAAGAAGCAGAATCAGAAGCAGAATTAGAAGCAGAAGCAGAAGGAGAAACAGCAGAAGAAGTAGAACCAGATTCAGGCAGGAGAAACAGAAGAAGCAGAAGCAGAAAGAGAAGCAAAAAGAGAAGCAGAAGGAGAAGTAGAAGAAGCAGCAGAAGAAGCAGAAAAACAAGCAGGAGAAGCACAAGCAGAAAGAGAAGTACAAGCAGAAGAAGCAGAAGCAGAAGAAGAAGCAGTAGAAGCATAAGAAGCAGAAGCAGGAGAAGCAGAAGCAGAAGATCAAGAAGCATAAGAAGCAGAAGCAGAAGCAGAGGGAGAAACAGAAGAAGGAGAAGGAGCAGCAGAAGGTGAAGCAGAAGGAGATGGAGAAGCAGAAAGAGAAGCAGAAACAGAAGGAGAAGAAGGATTAGGTGGAGAATCAGAAGAAGCAGAAGCAGAAAGAGAAGCAGAAGAAGGAGAAGGAAAAGCAGAAGCAGAGGAAAGGAAGGAGAAGCAGAAGAAGCAGAAGCGGGAGAAGCAGAAGAAGGAGAAGAAACAGTAGAAGGAGAAGGAGCAGAAGGAGAAGCAGAAGCAGAAGGAGAAGCTGAAAGAGAAGCAGAAGAAGCAGTAGCAGGAGAAGCAGAAGCAGAAGAAACAGAAGAAGCTGAAGAAGCAGATGCAGGACCTGAAGCAGAAGAAACAGAACAAGCAGAAGAAGCAGTAGCAGAAGCAGAACGAGAAGCAGAAGAAGAAGGAGAAGGAGAAAGAGAAGGATTAGGAGTAGGAAGAGCAGAAGGAGAATCAGAAGCAGAACGAGAAGCAGAAGGAGCAGCAGAAGGAGAAGAAGAAGGAGAAGCAGAAGGAGAAGCAGAAGAAGGAGAAGCAGAAGCAGAAGAAGCAGCAGAAGGAGAAGCAGAAGCAGAAGAAGATGCAGAAGGAGAAGCAGAAGAAGCAGAAGAAGCAAAAGCAGAAGTAGAATCAGAAGAAACAGAAGAAGAAGAAGCAGAAGAAACAGAAACAAAAGAAACAGAAGAAGGAGAAGAGCTGAAGCAGAAGCAGAAGGAGAAGCAGAAGCAGAAGGAGAAGCAGAAAGAGAAGCAGGAGAAGTAGAAGAAGCAGGAGAATAAGAAGCAGAAGAAACAGGAGAAGCCGCAGAAGCAGAAGCAGAATCTGAAGCAGAAGGAGAAACAGAAGAAGCACAATCTGAAGCAGAAGCAGAAGAAACAGAAATAGTAGAATAAGCAGAAGCAGAAGCAGCAGGAGAAGCAGAAGAAGAAGATCGAGAAGGCGAGAGAGAAGGATTAGGAGTAGGAGAAGCAAAAGGATAAGCAGAAGCAGAAAGAGACGCAGAAGGAAAAGCAGCACGAGAAGTAGGAGAAGCAGGAGAAGCAGAAGCAGGAGAAGCAGAAGAAACAGAAGACGCAGAAGCAGAATGAGAAGCAGAAGGAGAAATTGAAGCAGATGCAGAAGGAGAAGGAGAAGCAGAAGGAGAAGGAGAAGCAGAAGGAGAAGCAGAAGAAGGAGAAGGAGAAGCAGAAAGGGAAGCAGAACGAGAAGCAGGAGAAGCAGAAGCAGGAGAAGCAGAAGCAGAAGAAACAGAAGGAGAAGAAGCAGAAGCAGAAGGAGAAGCAGAAACAGAAGCAAAAGCAGAAAGAGAAGCAGGAGAAGCAGAAGAAGCAGCAGCAGGAGAAGCAGAAGCAGAAGAAGCCGAAGAAGCAGAAGCAGAACATGAAGCAGAAGGAGAAGCAGGAGAAGCAGAAGAAGCAGAATCTGGAGAAGCAGAAGGAGAAGCAGAAGCAGAAAGAGAAACAAAAGCAGAAGGAGAAGCAGAAGAAACTGAAGAAGCAGAGGCAGTAGCAGAAGAAGCAGAAGATGCAGAAGCAGAAGGAGAAGCAGAAGGAAAAGCAGAAGAACGAGAAGGAGAAGGCGAAACACAAGGAGAAGCAGAAAGAGAAGCAGAAGAAGGAGCAGGAGAAAGAAAAGCAGCAGGAGAAGCAGAAAGAGCAGCAGAAGGAGAAGCAGGAGATGCAGAAACAGGAGAAGCAGAAGCAGAAGAAACAGGAGAAAGACAAGAAGCAGAAGCAGAGGGAGAAGCAGAAACAGAAGGAGAAGCAGAAAGAGAAGTAGGAGAAGCAGAAGAAGCAGATGCAGGAGAAGCAGAAGCAGAAGAATCCGAAGAAGCAGAAGCAGAACCTGAAGCAGAAGGAGAAGCAGGAGAAGCAGAATCTGGAGAAGCAGAATGAGAAGCAGAAGGAGAAGCAGAAGCAGAAAGAGAATCAAAAGCAGAAGGAGAAGCAGAAGAAACAGAAGAAGTAGAAGCCGTAGCAGTTGTAGCAGAAGCAGAACGAGAAGCAGAAGGAAAAGCAGAAGAACAAGAAGGAGAAAGAGAAACAGAAGGAGAAGCAGAAATTGAAGCAGGTAAAGCAGCAGAAGAAGAATCAGAAGGAGAAGCATAAGAAGGAGAAGGAGAAGCAGAAGAAGATGCAGAAGAAGAAGCAGGAGAAGCAGAAGAAGCAGAAGCAGAAGGAGAAGAAGGAGAAGCAGAAGAAGCAGAAGCAAAAGAAGGAGAAGGAGAAGGAGAAACAGAAGCAGAAGAAGAAGCATAAGGACAAGCACAAGAAGAAGGAGATGAAGAAGGAGAAGCAGAAGAAACAGAAGCTGAAGGAGAAGCAGAAGTAGGAGAAGGAGAAGGAGGAGAAGCAGAAGCAGAAGGAGAAGCAGAAGCGGAATGAGAAGTAGAAAGAGAAGCAGGAGAAGCACAAGAAGCAGAAGCGGAATGAGAAGTAGAAAGAGAAGCAGGAGAAGCACAAGAAGCAGAAGCAGGAGAAGCCGATAGAGAAGAAGCAGAAGCAGAAACAGAAGCACAAGTAGAAGCAGAAGCAGAAGGAGAAGCAGCAGAAGAAGTAGAACCAGAAATTCAGGCAAGAGAAACAGAAGAAGCAGAAGGAGAAGCAAAAAGAGAAGCAGAAGAAGAACTAGAAGAAGCAGCAGAAGGAGAAGCAGCAGAAGAAGCAGAAAAAGAAGTAGGAGAAGCAGAAGCAGAAAGAGAAGTAGAACCAGAAGAAGCAGAAGCAGAAGAAGCAGTAGAAGCATAAGAAGCAGAAGCAGGAGAAGCAGAAGCAGAAGAAAAAGAAGAAGCATAAGAAGCAGAAGCAGAGGGAGACACAGAAGAAGGAGAAGGAGCAGCAGAAGGTGAAGCAGAAGGAGATGCAGAAGCAGAAAGAGAAGCAGAAACAGAAGGAGAAGAAGAAGGAGAAGTTGTAGAATCAGAAGAAGCAGAAGAAGAAGCAGAAAGAGAAGCAGGAGAAGGAGAAGGAGAAGCAGAACGAGAAGGACAAGCAGGAGAAGCAGAAGAAGCAGAAGCGGGAGAAGAAGAAGAAGAAGAAGAAGAAGAAGAAGAAGAAGAAGAAGAAGAAGAAGAAGAAGAAGAAGAAGAAGATGAAGAAGAAGAAGAAGAAGAAGAAGAAGAAGATGTAGAAGGAGAAGAAGAAGATGAAGATGAAGTAGGAGAAGGAGAAGGAGAAGGAGAAGGAGAAGGAGAAGGAGTAGGAGAAGAAGGAGATAGCAGATGGAGAAGAA
>NW_012300049.1:0-3609 GCF_000151885.1 Dipodomys ordii | reverse complement strand
AAGCAAAAGAAGCATAAGCAGTGGGAGAAGCAGAAGAAGGAGAAGGAGAAGGAGCAGCAGAAGGAGAAGCAGAAGCAGAAAGAGAAGCAGAAACAGAAGGAGAACAAGAAGGAGAAGCAGGAGAATCAGAAGAAGCAGAAGTAGAAGCAGAAAGAGGAGAAGAAGGAGAAGCAGAAGTAGAATCAGAAGAAACAGGAGAAGTAGAAGCAGAAGAAACAGAAGCAAAATAAACAGAAGAAGGAGAAGAGCAGAAGCAGAAGGAGAAGCAGAAGCGAAGGAGAAGCAGAAAGAGAAGCAGGAGAAGCAGAAGAAGGAGGAGAAGCAGAAGCAGAAGAAACAGGAGAAGCCAATGAAGCAGAAGCAGGATCAGAAGCAGAAGGAGTAGTAGAAGAAGAAGGAGAAGCAGAAAAGAGAAGGAGAAGCAGAAAGAGAAGCAGAACGAGAAGCAGGAGAAGCAGAAGCAGGAGAAGCAGAAGCAGAAGAAACAGAAGAAGGAGAAGAAGCAGAAGCATAAGGAGAAGCAGAAACAGAAGGAAAAGCAGAAAGAGAAGCAGGAGAAGCAGAAGAAGTAGGAGCAGGAGAAGCAGAAGCAGAAGAAGTCGAAGAAGCAGAAGCAGAACCTGAAGCAGAAGGAGAAGCAGGAGAAACAGAAGAAGCAGAATCTGGAGAAGCAGAAGGAGAAGCAGAAGCAGAAAGAGAAGCAAAAGCAGAAGGAGAAGCAGAAGGAGAAGCAGAAGAAGCCGAGGCAGTAGCAGAAGAAGCAGAAGATGCAGAAGCAGAAGGAGAAGCGGAAGGAAAAGCAGAAGAACTAGAAGGAGAAGAAGGAGAAACAGAAGGAGAAGCAGAAAGAGAAGAAGAAGGAGCAGCAAGACAAGTAGGAGAAGCAGGAGAAGCAGAAGAAACAGAAGAAGCAGAAGCAGTAGAAGTTGCAGCAGAAGCAGAAGGAGAAGCAGAAGGAAAAACAGAAGAACGAGAAGGAGAAGGAAAAACAGAAGCAGAAGCAGAAGGAGAATCAGAAGGAGAAGCAGAAGAAGCAGAAGGAGAAGCGAAGGAGAAGCAGAAGCAGAAGAAGCAGCAGAAGGAGAAGCAGAAGCAGAAGAAGATGCAGAAGGAGAAGCAGGAGAAGCAGAAGAAGCAAAAGCAGAAGAAGAAGCAGAAGTAGGAGAAGGAGAAGGAGAAGGAAGGGCAGCAGAAGCAATAGGAGAAGCAGAAGGAGAAGCAGAAGCAGAATGAGAAGCAGAAAGAGAAGCAGTAGAAGCAGAAGAAGCAGGAAAAGCAGAAGCAGAAGAAAGAGTGAAGAAGAAGACGAAGAAGAAGAAGAAGAAGAAGAAGAAGAAGAAGAAGAAGAAGAAGAAGAAGAAGAAGAAGAAGAAGAAGAAGAAGAAGAAGAAGGAGAAGGAGAAGAAGAAGATGAAGCTTAAGGAGAAGCATAAGGAGAAGCAGTAGAAGCAGAAGAAGCAGAAGCAGGAGAAGCAGAAGCAGAAGAATAAGAATAAGCAAAAGAAGCAGAAGCAGAAACAGTGGGAGAAGCAGAAGAAAGAGAAGGAGAAGGAGCAGCTGAAGGAGAAGCAGAAGAGAAGCAGAAGCAGAAAGAGAAGCAGATACAGAAGGAGAACAAGAAGGAGAAGCAGGAGAATCAGAAGACGTATAAGTAGAAGCAGAAAGAGAAGGAGAAGAAGGAGAAGCAGAAGTAGAAGTAGAATCAGAAGAAACAGAAGAAGAAGAAGCAGAAGAAACAGAAGCAAAAGAAACAGAAGAAGGAGAAGAGCAGAAGCAGAAGCAGAAGGAGAAGCAGAAGAAGAAGGAGAAGCAGAAAGAGAAGCAGGAGAAGCAGAAGAAGCAGGAGAAGCAGAAGAAGAAGAAACAGAAGAAGCCGAAGAAGCAGAAGCAGAATCTGAAGCAGAAGGAGAAACAGAAGAAGCACAATCTGAAGCAGAAGCAGAAGAAACAGAAATAGTAGAAAAAACAGAAGCAGAAGCAGCAGGAGAAGCAGAAGCAGAAGAAGGAGAAGGCAAAAGAAAAGGATTATGAGTAGGAGAAGCGGAAAGATAAGCAGAAGCAGAAAGAGAAGCAGAAGGAGAAGCAGCACGAGAAGCAGGAGAAGCAGAAGAAGCAGAAGCAGGAGAAGCAGAAAAAACAGAAGACGCAGAAGCAGAATGAGAAGCAGAAGGAGAAATTGAAGCAGAAGGAGAAGCAGATGAAGAAGGAGAAGGAAAGGGAGAAGCAGAAAGAGAAGCAAAACGAGAAGCAGGACAAGCAGCAGCAGGAGAAGCAGAAGCAGAAGAAACAGAAGGAGAAGAAGCAGAAGCAGAAGGAAAAGCAGAAACAGAAGGAAAAGCAGAAGGAGAAGAAGGAGAAGCAGAAGAAACAGCAGCAGGAGAAGCAGAAGCAGAAGAAGCCGAAGAAGCAGAAGCAGAACCTGAAGCAGAAGGAGAAGCAGGAGAAGGAGAAGAAGCAGAATCTGGAGAAGCAGAAGGAGAAGCAGAAGCAGAAGGAGAAGCAAAAGCAGAAGGAGAAGTAGAAGGAGAAGTAGAAGAAACAGAAGAAGCAGACGCAGTAGCAGAAGCAGCAGAAGATGCAGAAGCAGAAGGAGAAGCAGAAGGAAAAGTAGAAGTACGAGAAGGAGAAGGAGAAGGAGAAACAGAAGGAGAAGCAGAAAGAGAAGCAGAAGAAGGAGCAGGAGAAGGAAAAGCAGCAGGAGAAGCATAAAGAGCAACAGAAGGAGAAGCAGGAGATGCAGAAACAGGAGAAGCATAAGCAGAAGAATCAGGAGAAGGACAAGAAGCAGAAGCAGAAGGAGAAGCAGAAACAGAAGGAAAAGCAGAAGGAGAAGCAGGAGAAGCAAAAGAAGCAGCAGCAGGAGAAGCAGAATCAGAAGAAGTCGAAGAAGCAGAAGCAGAACTTGAAGCAGAAGGAGAAGCAGGAGAAGGAGAAGAAGCAGAATCTGGAGAAGCAGAAGGAGAAGCAGAAGCAGAAAGAGAAGCAGACGAAGAGAAGCAGAACGAGAAGCAGGAGAAGCAGAAGAAGAAGAAACAGAAGAAGGAGAAATAGCAGAAGCAGAAGGAGAAGCAGAAGGAGAAGCAGAAAGTGAAGTAGAAACAGAAGGAGAAGCAGAAAGAGAAGGAGGGGAAGCAGAAGAAGCAGAAGCATAAGAATCCGAATAAGCAGAAGCAGAACCTGAAGCAGGAGAAGTAGAAGAAGCAGAATCTGGAGAAGCAGAATGAGAAGCAGAAGGAAAAAGAGAATCAAAAGCAGAAGTAGAAGCAGAAGAAAAAAAAGAAGCAGAAGCAGTAGTCGTTGTAGCAGAAGGAAAAGCAGTAGGAAAAGCAGAAGAACGAGAAGGAGAAGGAGAAGCAGAAGGAGAATCAGAAGGAGAAGCAGAAGCAGAAGCAGAAGAAGCAGTAGAAGGAGAAGCAGAAGCAGAAGATGCAGAAGGAGAAGCAGAAGAAGCAGAAGCAGAAGAAGAAGCAGAAGTAGGAGAAGGAGAAGGAAGGGCAGCAGAAGCAATAGGAGAAGCAGAAGGAGAAGCAGAAGAATGAGAAGAAGAAAGAGAAGCAGGAGAAGCACAAATGCAGAAGCAGGAAAAGCAGAAACAGAAGATACAGAAGA
>NW_012300048.1:0-3610 GCF_000151885.1 Dipodomys ordii | reverse complement strand
CCGCTGGGTCCCGCTGGGTCCCCCTCTGTGTCCCGCTGTGTCCCGCTCTGTCCCTGCTGTGTCCCGCTGTGTCCCGCTGTGTCCCCCTGTGTGCGCGCTGTGTCCCGCTATGTACTCCGTTGTGTCCAGCTGTTTCACCGCTGAGTCCCCCGCTTTGTCCCGCTGTGTCCCGCTGTGTCCTCGCTGCGTCCCCCGCTGTGTCCCGCTGTGTCCCCCGCTGTGTCCCGCTGTGTCCCGCTGTGTCCCGCTCTGTCCCTGCTGTGTCCCACTGTGCCCTGCTGTGTCCTCTCTGTGTCCCCCGCTGTCTCCCGCTCTGTCCCCCGTTGTGTCTCACGATTTGTCCTTGCTTTGTCCCACTGTGTCCCGCTGTGTCCCGCTGTGCCCCCACTGTGTCCCCTTGTGTCCACACATGTGGACCACACTGTGTAACGCTGTATCCCCGCTGTATCGACGCTGTGTCCCACTGGGTCCCGCTGTGTCCTCGTTGTGTTCCCTGCTGTGTCCCGCAGTGTCCCCTGCTGTGTCTCCCATTGTGTCCTCGCTGTGTCCCCCGCTGTGTCCCGCTGTGTCTGCGCTGTGTCCCCCGATGTGCCCCGTTGTGTCCCCAGCTGTGCACCCCGCTGTGGCCCACTCTGTCCATGCTGTATCGACACTGTGTCCCGCTGTGTCCCTCTGTGTCCTCGCTGTGTCCACCGCTGTCTCCCGCTCTGTCCCCTGCTGTGTCTCACGCTTTGTCCCCGCTGTGTCCCACTGTGTTTCGCTGTGTCCCGCTTTGCCCCCATTGTGTCCCGTTGTGTCCACAGCTGTGTACCACGCTGTGTAACGCTGTGTCCCCGCTGTATCGACGCTGTGTCCCGCTGGGTCCCGCTGTGTACTCGCTGTGTTCCCGCTGTGTCCCGCAGTGTCCCCCGCTGTGTCCCCCGCTGTGTCCTCGCTGTGTCCCCCGCTGTGTCCCGCTGTGTCCTCGCTGGGTCCCCCGCTGTGTCCCTCCCGCAGTGTCCCCCGCTGTGTCCCCCGCTGTGTCCTCGCTGTGTCCCCCGCTGTGTCCCGCTGTGTCCTCGCTGGGTCCCCCGCTGTGTCCCGCTGTGTCCCCTGCTGTGTCCCGCTGTGTCCTGCTGTGTCCTCGCTGTGTCCCCCGCTGTCTCTCACTCTCTCCCCTGCTTCATCTCACCATTTGTCCTCGCTGTGTCCCACTGTGTCCCGCTCTGTCCCGCTGTGCCCCCACTGTGTCCCGTTGTGTCCACAGATGTGAACCACGCTGTGTCACGCTGTATCCCCGCTGTATCGACGCTGTGTGCTGCTGGGTCCCGCTGTGTCCACGCTGTGTTCCCCGCTGTGTCCCGCTCTGTCCCTGTTGTGTGCCGCTGTGCCCTGCTGTGTCCTCGCTGTGTCCCCCGCTGTCTCCCGCTCTGTCCCCCGCTGTGTCTCACGATTTGTCCTTGCTTTGTCCCACTGTGTCCCGCTGTGTCCCGCTGTGCCCCCACTGTGTCCCCTTGTGTCCACAGATGTGTACCACACTGTGTAACGCTGTACCCCAATGTATCGACGCTGTATCCCGCTGGGTCCCGCTGTGTCCTCGCTGTGTTCCCTGCTGTGTCCCCCTGTGTCCCCCGGAGTGTCCCCCGCTGTTTTCCTCTCTGTGTCCCGCGCTGTGTCCCGCTGTGTCCTCGCTGGGCCCCTTGCGGTTTGCCGCTGGTTCCCCCGCTGGGTCCCGCTGTATCCCGATGTGTCCCACTGTGTTCTGCTGTGTCCCGCTGTGCCCCCACTGTGTCCCGTTGTGTCCACAGCTGTGTACCCCGCTGTGTAACGCTGTGTCCCCGCTGTATCGACGCTGTGTCACGCTGGGTCCCGCTGTGTCCTCGCTGTGTTCCCCGCTGTGTCTCGCAGTGTTCCCCGCTGTGTCCCCCGCTGTGTCCTCACTGTGTCCCCTGTTGTGTCCCTCTGTGTCCTTGCTGTGTCCCCTGCTGTGTCCTGCTGTGTCCTCGCAGGGTCACCGCTGTTTCCCGCTGTGTCCCGTGGTGTCCCGCTTTGTCCCCCGCTGTGTCCCCCGCTGAGTCCCCGCTGTGTCCCCGCTGTGTCGCGCTCTGTCCTCTCTGTGTCCCCCGCTGTGTCCCGCTGTGTCCCCTGCTGTTTCCCGCTGTGTCTACTGCTGTGTTCCTGCTGTGTCCCGCTGTGTCCCGCTGTGTCCCCCTGTGTCCTCACTGTGTCCCACGCTGTGTTCCGCTGAGTCCTTGCTGTGTCCCCCGATGTGCCCCGTTGTGTCCCCAGCTGTGTACCCCGCTGTGGCCCACTCTGTCCCCGCTGTATCGACGCTGTGTCCCACTGGGTCCCACTGTGTCCTCGCTGTGTCCACAGCTGTGTCCCGCTGTGTCCACCGCTGTGTCCCGCTGTGTCCCCCGCTCTGTCGCGCTGTGTCCACCGCTGTGTCCCGCTGTTTCTCCCGCTGTGTCCCGCTGTGTCCTCGCTGTGTCCCCAGCTTTCTCCCGCTCTGTCCCCTGCTGTGTCTCACGCTTTGTCCCCGCTGTGTCCCTCTGTGTTCTGCTGTGTCCCGCTGTGCCCCCACTGTGTCCCGTTGTGTCCACAGCTGTGTATCCCGCTGTGTAACGCTGTGTCCCTGCTGTATCGACGCTGTGTCCCGCTGGGTCCCGCTGTGTCCTCGCTGTGTTCCCCACTGTGTCCCGCAGTGTCCCCCGCTGTGTCCCGCTGTGTCCCCGCAGGGTCACCGCTTTTTCCCGCTGTGTCCCGTGGTGTCCCGCTTTGTCCCCCGCTGTGTCCCCCGCTGAGTCCCCGCTGTGTCCCCGCTGTGTCGCGCTCTGTCCTCCCTGTTTCCCCCGCTGTGTCCCGCTGTGTCCCCTGCTGTGTCCCGCTGTGTCTACTGCTGTGTTCCTGCTGTGTCCCGCTGTGTCCCGCTGTGTCCCACTGTGTCCTCACTGTGTCCCACGCTGTGTTCCGCTGAGTCCTTGCTGTGTCCCCCGATGAGCCCCGTTGTGTCCCCAGCTGTGTACCCCGCTGTGGCCCACTCTGTCCCCGCTGTATCGACGCTGAGTCCCGCTGGGTCCCGCTGTGACCTCGCTGTGTCCACCGCTGTGTCCCACTGTGTCCACCGCTGTGTCCCGCTGTGTCCCCGCTCTGTCCCGCTGTGTCCACCGCTGTGTCCCGCTGTTTCCCCCGCTGTGTCCCGCTGTGTCCTCGCTGTGTCCCCTGCTGTCCCATGCTCTCTCCCCCGCTGTGTCTCACGCTTTGCCCTGCTGTGTCCCACTGTGTTCCGCTGTGTCCCGCTGTGCCGGCACTGTGTCCCGTTGTGTCCACAGCTGTGTACCATACTGTGTAATGCTGTGTCCCAGCTATATCGACCCTGTGTCCCGTTTGTCCCGCTATGTACTCCGTTGTGTCCAGCTTTGTCATCGCTGTGTCCCCCGCTTTGTCCTGCTGTGTCCTCACTGGGTCCCCTGCTGTGTCCCGCTGTGTCCCCGCTGTGTACCGCTGTGTCCCGCTGTCTCCCGCTCTGTCCTCTGCTACATCTCACGATTTGTCCTCGCTGTGTCCCACTGTGTGCCGCTCTGCCCCCACTGTGTCCCGTTGTGTCCACAGATGTTGAACCATGGCTTTG
>NW_012300047.1:0-3610 GCF_000151885.1 Dipodomys ordii | reverse complement strand
TGTCCCCCACTGTGTCCCGTTGTGTCCCAGGGAAAGAGGACCTCTGTGTCCCACTGTGTCATCGCTGTTTCGACGCAGTGTCCGGCTGGGTCCCGCTGTGTCCTCGCTGTGTTCCCCGCTGTGTCCCGCTGTGACCCCCACTCTGTCCTCCGCTCTGTCCCCTGCTGAGTCCCCGCTGTGTTCCCGCGGTGTCCTGCTGTGTCCTCGCTGTGTACCCCGCTGTCTCCCGCTCTGTCCCCCGCTGTGTCTAAAGCTTTGTCCCCGCTGTGTCCCGCTGTGTCCCGCTGTGTCACCCCTATGTCCTGTTGTGTCCCCAGCAGTGTACCTCGCTGTGTCCCGCTGTGTCCCCGCTGTACCGACGCTGTGTCCGGCTGTGTCCTCGCTGTGTTCCCCGCTGTGTCCCGCTGTGTCCCCTGCTGTGTCCCCCGTTTGTCCCGCTGTGTCCCCCACTGTGTCCCGCTGTGTTCCGCTTTGTCCCCCACTGTGTCCCCGCAGTGTCCCGCTGTGTACCTCGCTGTGTCCAGCTTTGTCCCCGATGTGTCTCGCTGTGTCCCACGCTCTGTCCCCCACTGTGTTCCGCTGTATCACCCGCTGTGTCCCGCTGTGTCCCACACTGTGTCCCGCTGTGTCTCCGCAGGGTCACAGCTGTTTCCCGCTGTTTCCCGCTGTGTCCCGCTGTGTTCCGTGGTGTCCCGCTATGTCCCCCACAGTGTCCCTTTGTGTCCCCAGCTGTGTAACCCGCTGTGTAATGCTGTGTCCCCGCTGTATCGACGTTGTGTCCCCACTGGGTCCCGCTGTGTTCTCGCTGTGTTCCCTGCTGTGTCCCGCTGTGTACCCCTCTGTGTCCCCCTCTGTGTCCCGCTGTGTCCCCCACTGTGTCCCGCTGTGTCCCGCTGAGTCCCGCTGTATACTGCTGTGTGCCCCGCTGAGTCCTGCTGTGTACCCGCTGTGTCCCGCTGTGTCCTGCTTTGTCCCGCACTGTGTCCCGCTGTGTCTACTGCTGTGTCCCTGCTGGGTAACGCTGTGTCCCGCTGTGTCCCGCTGTGTTCTCACTGTGTCCCACGCTGTGTTCCCCTGTGTCCTCGCTGTGTCCCCCGATGTGTCCCTTTGTGTCCCCAGCTGTGTAACCCGCTGTGTCCCGCTGTGTCCACGCTGTATCGAAGCAGTGTCCCGCTGGGTACCGCTGTGTCCTCGCTGTGTCCCCCGCTGTGTCCCGCTGTGTCCCCCACTGTCCCGCTGTTTCTACTGCTGTGTCCCTGCTGTGTCCCGCTGTGTCCCGCTGTGTCCCGCTGTGTCCCGCTGTTTCCTCGCTGGGTCCCACGCTGTGTTTCACTGTGTCCCCGGTGTGTCCCCCAATGTGTCCCTTTGTGTCCCCAGGTGTGTACCTGTTGTGTCCCGCTGTGTACCCGCTATGTCTTCTGCTGTGTCCCTGCTGGGTCCCGCTGGGTCCCGCTGTGTCCCGCTGAGTCCTGCTGTGTACCCGCTGTGTCCTGCTGTGTCCCACTTTGTCCCTCGCTGTGTTCCACTGTGTCTACTGCTGTGTCCCTGCTGGGTCCCGCTGGGTCCCGCTGTGTCCCGCTGTGTCCTCGCTGTGTCCTCGCTGTGTCCCACTCTGTGTTCCGCTGTGTCCTCCTGTGTCCCCCGATGTGTCCCATTGTGTCCCCAGCTGTGTAACCCGCTGTGTCCCGCTGTGTCCCCGCTGTACCGAAGCTGTGTCCCACTGGGTCCCGCTGTGTCCTCGCTTTGTCCTGCTGTGTCCCCCGCTGTGTCCCGCTGTGTCTACTGCTGTGTCCCTGCTGTGTCCCACTGTGTCCCGCTGTGTCCTCGCTGTGTCCCCAATGTGTCCCTTTGTGTCCCCAGCTGTGTACCTGCTGTGTCCCGCTGTATCGATGCTGTGTCCCGCTGGCTCCCGCTGTGTCCTCGCTGTGTCTCCCACTGTGTCCCGCTGTGTCCCCCGCTATGTCCCGCTGTGTCCCGCTGTGTCCCTGCTGGGACCCGCTGTGTCCCGCTGTGTCCCACTGTGTACCCCGCTGTGTCCCGCTATGTCCCCCGCTGTGTCCCTCTCTCTGCCCGCAGGGTCACCGCTGTTTCCCGCTGTGTCACGCTGTGTTCCATGGTGTCCCGGTCTGTCCCCCGCTATTTCCCCGGCTTTGTCCCCGCTGTGTCCCGCTGTGTCCCGCTGTGTCGCCCGCTGTTTCCCGTTGTATCCCCAGCTATGTACCCAGCTGTGTCCCGCTCTGTCACACTGTGTCCCTTGGTGTCCTGCTTTGTCCCCCACTGTGTCCCCCGCAGCGTCCCCGCTGTGTCGCCGCTGTGTCCCGCTGTGTCCTCGCTGTGTCCCCCGCTGTCTCCCGCTC
Source organism: Dipodomys ordii (assembly GCF_000151885.1). Classification (NCBI taxonomy): domain Eukaryota; kingdom Metazoa; phylum Chordata; class Mammalia; order Rodentia; family Heteromyidae; genus Dipodomys; species Dipodomys ordii. The sequence goes on along the minus strand of NW_012300047.1, from coordinate 1,253 downwards.
TGTCCCCCGCTGTGTCTCACGCTTTGTCCTCGCTATGTCCCACTGTGTCCCGCTGTGTCCCGCTGTGTCCCCCACTGTGTCCCTTTGTGTCGCCATCTGTGTAACCCGCTGTGTAACGCTGTGTCCCCCGCTGTGTCTTGTTGTGTCCCGCTGTGTCCCTCGCTGTGTCCCGCTGTATCCCACTGTGTCCTCCGCTGTGTCCCTGCTGTGTCCCGCTGTGTACTGCTGTGTCCGCTGCTGAGTCCCGCTGTGTCCCCGCTGTGTCCCGCTGTGTACTGCTGTGTCCCCCGCTGAGTCCCGCTGTGTCCCCGCTCTGTAACGCTGTGTCCCACCATTGTCCCCCGCTGTGTCTGGCTGTGTCCCGCTGTGCCCCCGCTGTGTCCCACGCTGTGTCCCGCAATGTGTCCCATTGTGTCCCACTGTGTCCTCGTTGTGTCCCCCACTGTGTCCCGCTGTGTCCCCCGCTATGTCCCGCTGTGTCCCGCTGTGTCCCTGCTGGGACCCGCTGTGTCCCGCTGTGTCCCCGCTGTGTCCAGCTTCGTCCTGCTGTGTCCTCGCTGTGTTCCCCGCTGAGTCCTGCTGTGTCCCCGCTGTGTCCCGCTGTGTCCCACCTGTATCCCACGCTGTGTCCCGCTGTGTCCCCGCTGTGTCCCGCTGAGTCCCTGCTGAGAACCGCTGTGTCCCGCTGTGTCCCGCTGTGTCCCGCTGTGTCCCCGCTGTGTCCCGCTCTGTCCCCCGCTGTGTCCCTCTGTGCCCCCCGCTGTGTCCCGCTGTGTCCCCCGCTGTGTCCCGCTTTGTCCCCGCTGTGTCCCACTGTGTCCGGCTGTGTCTGCCGATGTGTTCCTGCTGTGTTGCCACTGTGTCCCGCTGTGACCACCTTTGTCCCTCTGTGTCCCCCCCTGAGTCCCCGCTGTTTCCCCACTGGGTCCCGCTGTGTCCCCGCTGTGTCCCGCTCTGTCCCCCGCTATGTCCCCTTCTTTGTCCCTGCTGTGTCCCGCTGTGTCCCGTTGTGTCCCCCGCTGTGTCCCGCTGTGTCCCCCGCTGTCCCCCGCTTTGTCTCGCTGTGTCCCCGCAGGGTCCCCGCTGTGTTCCGTTGTGTCACACTGCGTCCCGTGGTGTCCTGCTTTGTCCCCCGCTGTGTCCCCCGCTGAGTCCCTTCTGTGTCCACGCTGTGTCCCGCTGTGTCCTCGCTGTGTCCCCCTCTGTGTCCCCCGCTGTGTCCCGCTTTGTCCCCGACTGTGTCCCGATGTTGA
>NW_012300046.1:0-3611 GCF_000151885.1 Dipodomys ordii | reverse complement strand
TCACAGCTGGGGACACAAAGGGACACAGTGGGGGACACAGCGGGACACAGCGGGGACAAAGCGTGAGACACAGCGGTGGACAGAGCGGGAGGCAGAGGCGGACACAGCGAGAAACAGCGGGACACAGCGGGGACACAGCGGGGACTCAGGGGGGGACACAGTGGGGGACAAAGAGGGACACCACGGAACACAGCGGGACACAGCGTGAAACAGCGGTGAACCTGCGGGGACACAGCGGGACACAGCGGGGTCCACAGCGGGACACAGCAGGGGACAAAGCGGGACACAGTGGGGGACAGAGCGTGGGACACAGCGAGAAACAGCGGGGACACAGTAGGCACACAGCGGGACACAGGTGTCACAGGAGGGTCACAACGGGACACAGCGGAACACAGCGGGGAACACAGCAGTGAAACAGCGGGACACAGCGGGACACAGTGGGGACACAGCAGGGACCCAGCGGGACCCAGTGATACACAGCGGGGGACAGAGCGGGACACAGCGGGGGACACAGCGAGGACACAGCGGGACACAGCAGGACACAGCGTGGGACAAAGCGGGAGACACCGGGGGACACAGCTAGGATACAGCGGGACACAGCGGCGACACAGAGGGGACTCAGCGGGGGACACAGCGGGGGACAAAGCGGGACACCATGGGACACAGTGTGACACAGCGGGACACAGCGGGGACACTGCGGGGACACAGCAGAACAAAGAGGGGGAACAGCGGAACACAGCGGGACACAGCAGGGAACACAGGGGGGGACAGCGGAGACAGAGAGGGGACACAGCCAGACACAGCGGTGACACAGCTGGACACAACAGAGTACACAGCGGGACACAGTGGGCACACACCGGAGACACAGCGGGACACAGCAGGGACCGAGCGGGACACAGCGGGACACAGTGGGACAGAGCGGGGGACACAGCGGGACACAGCTGGGGACCCAGCGAGGACGCAGCGGGACACAGCAGGGGACACAGCGAGGACACAGCGGGGGACACAGCGGGGGACACAGCGGGACACAGCGCGGAACACAGCAAGGACACAGAGGGACCCAGCGGGACACAGCGTCGATACAGCGGGGACACAGCGTTACACAGTGTGGTACACAGCTGTGGACACAACGGGACACAGTGGGGGCACAGCGGGACACAGCTCGACACAGTGGAACACAGCGGGGACAAAGCGTGAGACACAGCGGGGGACAGTGCGGGAGACAGCGGGGGACACAGCGAGGACACAGCGGGACACAGCGGGGACACTGCGGGGACTCAGCGGGGGACACAGTGGGGGACAAAGCGGGACACCACGGAACACAGCGGGACACAGCGGGAAACAGCAGTTACCCTGCGGGGACACAGCGAGACACAGTGGGGAAAATGCTGGACACAGCGGGGTACACAGATGGACACCACGGAACACAGCGGGAAACAGCGGTGACCGTGCGGGGACACAGCGGGGGACACAGGGAAGACAAAGCTGGGGACACAGCGGGACACAGCGGGGACTCACCGCGGGATACACCGGGGGACAAACTGGGACACCACGGGACACAGTGCGACAAAGCGGGACACAGCGGGACACAGCGGGATACAGTGGGACACACCGGGGCAAAGCGTGAGACACAGGGGGAACAGAGCGGGAGATAGCGGGGGACACAGCGAGGACACAGAAGGACACAGCGGAGACACAGCGGGGACTCAGCGGGGGCACAGCGGGGGACAAAGTGGGACACAACAGAACACAGCGGGACACAGCAGGAAACAGCGGTGACCCTGCGGGGACACAGCGGGACACAGCGGGGGACACAGCGGGACACAGCGGGGGACACAGCGGAACACAGTGGGGGACAGAGCGTGGGACACAGAGAAACACAGCGGGGACAATGCTGGACACAGCGGGGCCACAGCGGGGGACACAGCGGAACACAGCGTGGGACACAGCGAGGACACAGCGGGATACAGCGGGGGACACAGAGGGGACACACCGGGACACAGCGTGGGACACAGCGAGGACACAGCAAGACACAGCTGGGACACACCGGAGGACACAGAGGGGTACACAGCGGGACACAGCTGGGAACACAGCGCGGACACAGCGGGACACACGGGGACACAGCGTCAATACAGCGGGGACAGAGCCGGTCACAGCAGGGACACAGGAGGACACAGCGGGACACAGCGGGGGACACAGCGGGACACAGGGGGGACACAGCGGGACACAGCGGGATACAGCGGGGGACACAACGGGACACAGCGGGGGACACAGGGAGGACACAGCGGGACACAGCGGGGGACACAACGGGACACAGCAGGGGACACAGGGTGGACACAATGGGACACAGCGGGGACACAGCGGGGACTCACCGCTGGACACAGCGGGGGACAAAGCAGGACACCAAGAAACACAGTGTGACACAGCGGGACAGAGAAGGGACACTGCGGGGACACAGCGGGACAAAGCAGGGGACACAGAGGGACACAGCAGGACACAGAGGGGGACACAGCGGGGGACAACGGAGACAGAGAGGGGATACAGCGGGAAACAGCGGTGACACAGCTGGACACAACGGAGTACACAGCGGGACACAGCGGGCACACAGCGGGGACACAGCGGGAACACAGCGGGACCCCGCGGGACACAGCGTCGATACAGCAGGGATACAGCGTTACACAGCGTGGTACACATCTGTGGACACAACAGGACACAGTGGTGGCACAGCGGGACACAGCGGGACACAGTGGGACACAGCGGGGACAAAGCGTGAGACACAGCGGGGGACAGAGCGGGAGACAGCGGGGGACACAGCGAGGACACAGCGGGACACAGCGAGGACAGAGCGGGACACAGTGGGGGGCACAGGGGAGACACAGAGGGAGACAGCGGGGGACACAGCGAGGACACATTGGGACACAGCGGGGACTCAGAGGGGGACCAGCAGTAGACAGCGTGAAACAGCGGCACACAGTGGGGGACAAAGAGGGGTACACAGCGGGACACAGCGGTGACACAGCGAGGGACACAGCCTGACACAGCGGGGGACACAGCGGGGGACACAGCAGGACACAGCGGGACGCAGTGGGAGAAACCGGGGGGACAGAACGGGACACAGCGGGTGACACAGTGAGGACACATTGGAACACAACGGGGACACAGCGGGACTCAGCGGGGGAAAGAGCAGTACACAGCGGGACACAGCGGGACACTGTGGGGGACACAGAGGGGTACACAGCGGGACACAGCGGGTAACACAGCGAGGACACAGGGGGACCCAGCGGGACACAGCGTCGATACATCAGGGACACCGCGGGACACAGCGGGGTACACAGCTGGGGACACAATGAGACACAGCGAGGAACACAGCGAGGACACAGCGGAACACAGCGGGGGACACAGCGAGGACACAGCGGGACACAGCGGGGACAGAGAGGGACACAGCGGGGGACACAGCGAGGACACAGAGAGCGACACACCGAGGGACACAGCAGGACACAGCGGGTTACACAGCGGGACACAGCGGGACACAGATTGGGACACAGCGGGGGAAAAAGCGGAAGACAGCGGGGGACACAGCGAGGACACCGCGGGACACAGCAGCGACTGAT
>NW_012300045.1:0-3611 GCF_000151885.1 Dipodomys ordii | reverse complement strand
AAGCAGAAACAGAAGGAGAACAAGAAGGAGAAGCAGGTATGTAATCAGAAGAAGCAGAAGTAGAAGCAGAAAGAGGAGAAGAAGGAGAAGCAGAAGTAGAATCAGAAGAAACAGAAGAAGAAGCAGAAGAAACAGAAGCAAAAGAAACAGAAGAAGGAGAAGAGCAGAAGCAGAAGCAGAAAGAGAAGCAGAAAGAGAAGCAGAAGTAGAAGAAGCAGTAGCAGAAGAAACAGGAGAAGCCGAAGAAGCAGAAGCAGAATCTGAAGCAGGAGAAACAGAAGAAGCACAATCTGAAGAAGAAGCAGAAGAAACAGAAATAGTACAATAAGCAGAAGCAGAAGCAGCAGGAAAAGCAGAAGAAAAAGAAGGAGAAGGCGAAAGAGAAGGATTAGGAGTAGGAGAAGCAAAAGGATAAGCAGAAGCAGAAAGAGTCGCAGAAGAAGAAGCAGCACGAGAAGTAGGAGAAGCAGGAGAAGCAGAAGAAGGAGAATCTGGAGAAGAAGAAGGAGAACCAGAAGGAGAAGCAGAAGCAGAAAGAGAAGCAAAAGCAGAAGGAGAAGCAGAACGAGAAGCAGAAGAAACAGAAGAAGCAGAGGCAGTAGCAGAAGAAGCAAAAGATGCAGAAGCAGAAGGAGAAGCACAAGGAAAAGCAGAAGAACGAGAAGGAGAAGGAGAAACAGAAGGATAAGAAGAAAGAGAAGCAGAAGAAGGAGCAGGAGAAGGAAAAGCATCAGGAGAAGGAGAAAGAGCAGCAGAAGGAGAAGCAGGAGATACAGAAACAGGAGAAGCAGAAGTAGAAGAATCAGGAGAAGGACAAGAAGCAGAGCAGAAGGAGAAACACAAACAGAAGGAGAAGCAGAAAGAGAAGGAGGGGAAGCAGAAGAAGCAGAAGCAGGAGAAGCAGAAGCATAAGAATCCGAAGAAGCAGAAGCAGAACCTGAAGCAAAAGGAGAAGCAGGAGAAGCAGAAGAAGCAGAATCTGGAGAAGCAGAATGACAAGCTGAAGGAGAAGCAGAAGCAGAAAGAGAATCAAAAGCAGAAGGAGAAGCAGAAGAAACAGGAGAAGTAGAAACAGTAGCAGTTGTAGCAGAAGCAGAAGGAGAAGCCGAAGGAAAAGCAGAAGAACAAGAAGGAGAATTAGAAACAGAAGGAGAAGCAGAAGGAGAAGCAGAAAGAGAATCAGGTAAAGCAGAAGAAGAAGAAGCAGAAGGAGAATCAGAAGGAGAAGCAGAAGAAGGAGAAGGAGAAGCAGAAGCAGAAGAAGATGCAGAAGGAGAAGCAGGAGAAGCAGAAGAAGCAGAAGGAGAAGGAGAAGCAGGAAAAGCAGAAGAAGCAGAAGCAAAAGGAGAAGCAAAAAAGGAGGAGGAGAAGGAGAAGCAGAAGCAGAAGAAGAAGCATAAGGACAAGCACAAGCAGAAGGAGATGCAGAAGGAGAAGCAGGAGAAGCAGAAGAAAAAGAAGCTGAAGGAGAAGCAGAAGTAGGAGAAGGAGAAGGAGGAGAAACAGAAGCAGAAAGAGAAGCCGAAGCGGAATGAGAAGCAGAAAGAGAAGCAAGAGAAGCACAAGAAGCAGAAGCAGGAGAAGCCGAAAGAGAAGCAGAAGAAGCAGAAACAGAAGCAGAAGTAGAAGCAGAAGTAGAAGGAGAAGCAGCAGAAGAAGTAGAACCAGAAATTCAGGCAGGAGAAACAGAAGAAGCAGAAGCAGAAAGAGAAGCAAAAAGAGAAGCAGAAGGAGAAGTAGAAGAAGCAGCAGAAGGAGAAGCAGCAGAAGAAGCAGAAAAACAAGCAGGAGAAGCAGAAGCAGAAAGAGAAGTAGAAGCAGAAGAAGCAGAAGCAGAAGAAGAAGCAGTAGAAGCATAAGAAGCAGAAGCAGGAGAAGCAGAAGCAGAACAAGAAGAAGCATAAGAAGCAGAAGCAGAAGCAAAGGGAGAAACACAAGGAGGAAAAGGAGCAGCAGTAGGTGAAGCAGAAGGAGATGGAGAAGCAGAAAGAGAAGCAGAAACAGAAGGAGAAGAAGAAGGATAAGTTGGAGAATCAGAAGAAGCTGAAGCAGAAAGAGAAGCAGAACCAGAAGGAGAAGCAGAAGGAGGAAAAGGAGAAGGAGAAGGAGAAGGAAGGGCAGCAGAAGCAATAGGAGAAGCAGAAGGAGAAGCAGAAGCAGAATGAGAAGCAGAAAGAGAAGCAGTAGAAGCAGAAGAAGCAGGAAAAGCCGAAGCAGACGAAAGAAAAGAAGATGAAGACGAAGACGAAGAAGAAGAAGAAGACGAAGAAGAAGAAGAAGAAGAAGAAGAAGAAGAAGAAGAAGAAGAAGAAGAAGAAGAAGAAGAAGAAGAAGAAGAAGAAGAAGAAGCATAAGGAGAAGTGTAAGGAGAAGCAGTAGAAGCAGAAGAAGCAGAATCAGGAGAAGAAGAAGCAGAAGAAAAAGAATAAGCAAAATAAGCAGAAGAAGAAGCAGGGGGAGAATCAGAAGAAGGATAAGGAGAAGGTGCAGCAGAAGGAGAAGCAGAAGCAGAATGGAAGAAGAAACAGAAGGAGAACAAGAAGGAGAAGCAGGAGAATCAGAAGAAGCAGAAGTAGAAGCAGAAAGAGAAGGAGAAGAAGGAGAAGCAGAGGTAGCATGAGAAGAAACAGAAAGAAGAAGCAGAAGAAACAGAAGCAAAAGAAACAGAAGAAGGAGAAGAGCAGAAGCAGAAGCAGAAGGAGAAGCAGAAGCAGAAGGAGAAGCAGAAAGAGAAGCAGGAGAAGCAGAAGAAGTAGGAGAAGCAGAAGCAGAAGAAACAGGCGATGCCGAAGAAGCAGAATCATAATCTGAAGCAGAAGGAGAAACAGAAGAAGCACAATCTGAAGCAGAAGCAGAAGAAACAGTAATAGAATAAGCAGAAGCAGAATCAGCAAGAGAAGGAGAAGAAGAAGTAGGAGAAGGCGAGAGACAAGGATTAGGAGTAGGAGAAGGAAAAGGATAAGCAGAAGCAGAAAGAGACGCAGAAGGAAAAGCAGCAAGAGAGTAGGAGAAGCAGGAGAAGCAGAAGCAGGAGAAGCAGAAGAAACAGAAGACGCAGAAGCAGAATGAGAAGCAGAAGGAGAAATTGAAGCAGAAGCAGAAGGAGAAGCAGAAGCAGAAGGAGAAGCAGAAGAAGGAGAAGGAGAAGAAGAAAGGGAAGCAGAACGAGAAGCAGGAGAAGCAGAAGCAGGAGAAGCAGAAGCAGAAGAAACACGAGAAGGAGAAGAAGCAGAAGCAGAAGGAGAAGCAGAAACAGAAGGAAAAGCAGAAAGAGAAGCAGGAGAAGCAGAAGAAGCAGCAGCAGGAGAAGCAGAAGCAGAAGAAGCCGAAGAAGCAGAAGCAGAACCTGAAGCAGAAGGAGAAGCAGGAGAAGCAGAAGAAGCAGAATCTGGAGAAGCAGAAGGAGAAGCAGAAGCAGAAAGAGAAGCAAAAGCAGAAGGAGAAGCAGAAGGAGAAGCAGAAGAAACTGAAGAAGCAGAGGCAGTAGCAGAAGAAGCAGAAGATGCAGAAGCAGAAGGAGAAGCAGAAGGAAAAGCAGAAGAACGAGAAGAAGAAGGCGAAACACAAGGAGAAGCAGAAAGAGAAGCAGAAGAAGGAGCAGGAGAAAGTGA
>NW_012300044.1:0-3612 GCF_000151885.1 Dipodomys ordii | reverse complement strand
ACCCGCTGTTTCCCCGCTGGGTCCTGCTGTGTCCCGCTGGGTCCCGCTGGGTCCCCCGCTTTGTCCCGCTGTGTCCCCGCAGTGTCCCCGCTGTGTCCCGCTGTGTCCCACTGTGTCCTGTGGTGTCCCGATTTGTCCCCCGCTATGTCCCATGCTGAGTCCCCTCTGTGTCCCCGCTGTGTCCCGCTGTGTCCCCCTCTGTGTCCCGCTGTGTCCCCCGCTGTGTCCTGCTGTGTCCCGCTGTGTCCTGCTGGGTCCCGCAGTGTCCCCGCTGTGTCCTCGCTGTGTCCCACTGTGTCCCCCGCTGTGTCCCGCTGTGTCCCCGCAGGTTCACCGCTGTTTCACGCTGTGTCCCGCGGTGTCCCGCTTTGTCCCCCGCTGTGGCCCCCCTGAGCCACCTCTGTCCCCGCTGTGTCCCGCTGTGTCCTCGCTGTGTCCGCCTCTGTCTCCCGCTCTGTCCACCGCTGTGTCTTACGCTTGTCCCCGCTGGATCCCGCTGTGTCCCGCTCTGTCCCCCACTGTGTCCCCCGCTGAGTCCTCTATGTGTCGCCACTGTGTCCCGCTGTGTCCTCGCTGTGTCTCCTGCTATCTCCCGCTTTGTCCCACGCTGTGTCCCGCTGTGTCCCGCTGTGTCCTCGCTGTGTCCCCGGCTGTGTCCTGCTGTGTTCCTGCTGTGTCCCAAGCTGTGTCCCGCTGTGTCCCGCTGTGTGCCCCGCTGTGTCCTGCTGGGTGCCGCTGTGTCCCCGCTGTGTCCCCGCTGTGTCCTCGCTGTGTCCCGCTGTGTCTACTGCTGTGTCTACTGCTGTGTCCCCACTGTGTCTCGCTGTGTCTCGCTGTGTCCCGCTGTGTCCTCGCTTTTTCCCACGCTGTGTTCTGCTGTGTCCTCGCTGTGTCCCCCGTTGTGTCCCGTTGTGTACCCAGCTGTGTACCCCGCTGTGTCCCGCTGTGTCCCCGCTGTATCGACGCTGTGTCCCGCTTGGTCCCGCTGTGTCTTCGCTGTGTTCCCCGATGTGTCCCGCTGTTTACCCCTCTGTGTCCCCCGCTGTGTCCCGCTGTGTCCCGCTGTGTACTGCTGTGTCCCCCGCTGAGTCCCGCTGTGTCCCAATGTGTCCTCGCTGTGTCCCGCGCTGGGTCCCGCTGTGTCCCCCCTGTGTCCCCCGCTGTGTCCCTCTGTGTCCCGCTGTGTTTCCTGCTGTGTCCTCTGCTCTGTCCCACTGTGTCCCCCTCTGTGTCCTGCTGTGTCCCTCTGTGTCCCCCCTGTGTCCCCCGCTGTGTCCTGCTGTGTCATCGCTGTGTCCCCAGCTGTGTCCAGCTGTGTCCACACTGTGTTCCCCGTGTGTCCCGCTGTGTACCCCGCTGTGTCCCGCTGTGTCATGCTGTGTCTCGCTCTTTCTCCACTGTGTCCAGGTGTGTCCCGCTGTGTCCCTGCTGTGTGCCCGGTGTGTCCCGCTGTGTACCCCGCTTTGTCTAGCTGTGTCACTGCTGTGTCCTGCTGTGTACTGCTGTGTCCCCCGCTGAGTCCTGCTGCGTCCCTGCTGTGTCCCAATGTGTCCTCGCTGTATCCCACCCTGTGTCCCGCTGTGTCCCTCCTGTGTCCCCCGCTGTGTCCCGCTGAGTTCCTCTGTGTCCCCTGCTGTGTCCCCCGCTCTGTCCCACTGTGTCCCCCTCTGTGTCCCGCTGTGTCCCTCTGTGTACTGCAGTGTCCCCCGCTGAGTCCCGCTGTGTCCCCGCTGTGTCCCAATGTGTCTTCGCTGTGTCCCCCGCTGTGTCCCCCTCTGTCCCCCGCTGTGTCCCGCTGTGTCCACTGCTGTGTCCACATTGGGTCCCGCTGTTTCCCCCGCTGTGTCCCGCTGTGTCCTTGCTGTGTCCACCGTGTGTCCCGCAGTGTACCCTGCTGTGTCCCCCGTGTGTCCCGCTGGGTACCCCGCTGTTTCCCGCTGTGTCACGCTTTGTCCCGCTCTTTCCCCACTGTGTCCCATTGTATCCCGGCTGTGTGCCCGCTGTGTTCCACTGTGTAATCTGCTGTGTCTCGCTTTGTACCCGTTGTGTCTCGCTGTGTCCCCCGCTCTGTCCCCCGCTGTGTCCCGCCTTGTCCCCCTCTGTGTCCCGCTGTGTCCTGCTGTGTCCCCCGCTGTGTCCCGCTGTATCCACGCAGTGTCCTGCTTTATCCCACTGTGTCCCGCTGTGTTCCGTGTTGTCCCGTTTGTGCCCCTCAGTGTCCCCCGCTGTGTCCCAACTGTGTCCCCGCTGTGTCCCGCTGTGTCCTCTATGTGTCCCCTGCTGTGTCCTGCTCTGTTCCACCTGTGTCGCCCACTTTGTCCCAACTGTACCCCGCTGTGTCCCGCTGTGTCCCGCTATATCCCGCTACGTCCCCCACTATGTCCCGTTGTGTCCCCAGCTGTGTACCCCGCTGTGTCCCGCTGTGTCCCCGCTGTATCGAAGCTATGTCCCGCTGGGTCCCGCTGGGTCCTCTTTGTGTACCCCGCTGTGTCCCCCTGTGTCCCCCGCTGTGTCCCTCGCTGGGTTCCGCTGTGTCCCCTGCTGTGTCCCGCTGTATCCTCCCTGTGTCCCCTGCGGTGTCCCGCTGTGTCCCCTGCTGTGTCACTCGCTGTGTCCCTCCTGTGCCCCACTGTGTCGCACTGTGTCCCGCTGTGTCCTGCTGTGTCCCCAGCTGAGTCCCGCTGTGTACCCGCTGTGTCCCAATGTGTCCTCGCTGTGTCCCCCGCTGTGTCCCGCTGTGTCCCGCTGTGTCCCTCTGTGGCACCTGCTGTATCCCCGCTCTGTCCCGCTCTGTGCCCCGCTTAGTCCGGCTGTGTCCACTGCTGTGACCCCGTTGTGCATTGCTGTGTCCGGCTCTGTACCCCACTGTGTCCAGCTGTGTCCCCGCTGTGTCCCGCTGTGTCCCCCACTGTGTCCCAATGTGTCCCCTGCTGTGTCCCCCACTGTGTCCCGCTGTGTCCCCTGCTGTGTCTGGATGTGTCCCCCGCTGTGTCCCGCTGTGTCCACTGCTGTGACCCCGTTGTGCCTTGCTGTGTCCCACTGTGTCCCCCACTGTGTCCCGCTGTGTCCTCGCTCTGTCCCATTGTGTCCCCACTGTTTCCCCGCTGGGTCCTGCTGGATCCCGCTGTGTCCCGCTGGGTCCCCCGCTTTGTCCCGCTGTGTCCCCGCAGTGTCCCCGCTGTGTCCCGCTGTGTCCCACTGTGTCCTGTGGTGTCCCGATTTGTCCCCCGCTATGTCCCCTGCTGAGTCCCCTCTATGTCCCCGCTGTGTCCCGCTGTGTCCCCCACTGTGTCCTGCTGTGTCCCGCTGTGTCCTGCTGTGTCCCGCTGTGTCCCGGCTGTGTCCCCGCTGTGTCCCGCTGTGTCCCCGCAGGTTCACCGCTGTTTCACGCTGTGTTCCGTGGTGTCCCGCTTTGTCCCCCGCTGTGGCCCCCCCTCAGCCACCTGTGTCCCCGCTGTGTCCCGCTGTGTCCCACTGTGTCCTGTGGTGTCCCGATTTGTCCCCCGCTATGTCCCCTGCTGAGTCCCCTCTATGTCCCCGCTGTGTCCCGCTGTGTCCCCCACTGTGTCCTGCTGTGTCCCGCTGTGTCCTGCTGTGTCCCGCTGTGTCCCG
>NW_012300043.1:0-3612 GCF_000151885.1 Dipodomys ordii | reverse complement strand
TACAGTGTTACACAGCGGGACACAGCGGTGACACTGCGAGACACAGAAGGACAAAGAGGGGGACACAGCTGGACACAGCGGGCCACAGCGGGGCACACAGTGGGGGACAGCGGAGACAGAGAGTGGCCACAGCGAGACAAAGCGGTGACACAGCTGGACACAGCGGGGAACACAGCGGGACACAGCGGGCACACCGGGGACACAGCGGGACACAGCGGGACACAGCGGGGACACAGTGGGACACAGCGGGACACAGCAGGCACACAGCGGGGACACAGCGGGACACAACGGGACACAGCGGGGACAGAGAAGGACATAGCCAGACATGCGGGACACAGCGGGGTACACAGCAGGACACAGTGGGGGACCCAGTGAGGACACAGTGGGACACAGCAGGGGACACAGCAAGGACACAGCGGGGGGCACAGCAGGGGACACAGCGGGACACAGCGGGAACACAGCGAGGACACAGCGGGACACAGTGGGACAGAGCGTCGATACAGCGGGGACACAGCGTTACACAGCGTGGTACCCAGTTGTGGACACAACGGGACACAGTGGGGGCACAGCCGGACACAGCGGTACACAGTGGGACACAGCAGGGACAAAGCGTGAGACACAGCGGGGGACAGAGAGGGAGACAGCAGGGGACACAGCGAGGAAACAGCGGGACACAGCGGTGACACAGTGCGGACTCAGCGGGGGACACAGCGGGACACAGCGGGGGACACAGCAGGACAAAGCGGGGGACACTGCGGGACACAGTGTGAGACAGAGCGTGGGACACAGCGAGACACAGCGGGGACAAAGCTGGACACAGCGAGGTACACAGAGGGACACAGCGGGGAAACAGCGTGACACAAAAGGACACAGCGCGACACAGTGGGGGACACAGCGAGGACACAGCGGCACACAGTGGGGGACACAGCAAGGACAGAGCAGGACACAGCGGGGGACACAGCGGGACATAGCGGGGGACACAGCGGGGGACACAGCGGAACACAGCAGGACACAGCGGGGGACACAGGAAGGACACAGCGGTACACAGCAGGGGACAGAGCGAGGACACATTGAGACACAGCGGGGACACAGCGGGACTCAGCGGGTGACGCAGCAGTACACAGCGGGACACAGTAGGACACAGCGGGGACACAGCAGGAACACAGCGGGGGACACAGCGGGAAACAGCGGGGGACACAGAGGGGTACACAGCGGGACACAGTGAGGAAAAAAGCGAGGCCACAGCAGAACACAGCGTGGGACACAGCGAGGACACAGCGGGACACAGCGGCGACAAAGCAGTAGACACAGCGGGACACACTGGCGGACACGGCGGGACATAGCTGGGGACACAGGGAGGACACAGCGGGACCCAGTGGGACCCAGCGTCGATACAGCGGGGACACAGCGGGAAACAGCGAGGTACACAGCTGGGGACACAACGGGACACAGCGGGGGACACAGCGAGGACACAGCGGGACACAGCGGGACACTGTGGGAACATAGCGAGACACAGCGGGGGACACAGCGGAACACAGCGGGACACAGCTGGGGACACAGGGAGGACACAGCGGGACCCAGTGGGACCCAGCGTCGATACAGCGGGGACACAGCGGGAAACAGCGAGGTACACAGCTGGGGACACAACGGGACACAGCGGGGGACACAGCGAGGACACAGCGGGACACAGCGGGACACTGTGGGAACATAGCGAGACACAGCGGGGGACACAGCGGAACACAGCGGGACACAGCTGGGGACATAGCGGGGACACAGCGGGATACAGCGGGGGACACAGGGGAGACACAGCGTGACACAGCGGAACTCAGCGGGGGACAAAGCGGGAGACAGCGGGGGACAAAGCGAGGACACAGCGGGACACAGCGGGGACAAAGCAGTAGACACAGCGGGACACAGTGGCAGACATGGCGGGACATAGCTGGGGACACAGGGAGGACACAGCGGGACCCAGTGGGACCCAGCGTCGATACAGCGTGGACACAGCGGGACACAGCAAGGTACACAGCTGGGGACACAAGGGGACACAGCGGGGGACACAGCGAGGACACAGCGGGACACAGCGGGACACTGCGGGAACATAGCGGGACACAGCGGGGTACACAGCGGGACACAGCGGGACACAGCTGTGGACATAGCGGGGACACAGCAGGACACAGAGGGGGAAACAGCAAGGACATAGCGTGACACAGTGGGGACACAGCGGGGGACAAAGCGGGAGACAGCAGGGGACACAGCGAGGACACAGCAGGACACAGCGGCCACAAAGAGGGGACTTAGCGGTGGACACAGCGGGGGACAAAGAGGGACACCATGGGACACAGTGTGACACAGTGGGACACAGCGGGACACTGCGGGGACACAGCAGGACAAAGCGGGACACAGCGGGGACAGAGCGGGACACAGTTGGACACAGCGGGACACAGCGGGGGACACAGCGGGAGACAAAGAGGGACACCACGGAACACAGCGGGACACAGCAGGAAACAGCAGTGACACTGCGGGGACACAGTGGGACACAGCGGGGGACACAGAGGGACACAGAGGGGGACAGAGTGGGACACAGTGGGGGACACAGCCGGACACAGCAGGGGAAACAGAGGGGGACACAGCGGGACACAGCGTGACACAGCAAGGACACAGCGGGAAAGAGCGGGACACTGCAGGGCACAGCGGGGGACACAGCGGGACACAGCGGGGGACAAAGCGAGGACACAGCGGAACACAGAGTGGGACACAGTGAGGACACAGCAGGACACAGCGGGACACAGCGGGACACAGCCGGGTCCCAGCAGTGGACACTGCGAGACACAGCGGGGGACACAGCGGGACACAGCGGGGGACACATGGAGGACTCAGCGGGACAAAGCGGGGACACAGCGGCGACTCACCGGGGGACACAGCGGGGGACAAAGCGGGACACCACAGAACACAGTGGGAAACAGCGGGACACAGCGGGGAAACTGCGGGGACACAGGGGGACAAAGCGTGGGACACATAGGGACACAGCGGGGGACACAGTGGGGGACACAGCGGGACACAGCGGGGAACACAGCGAGGACACAGCGGGACCCAGCAGTACACAGCGTCGATACAGCGGAGACACGGCGTTACACAGCGTGGTACACAGCTGTGTACACAACGGGACACAGTGGGGGCACAGCGAGACACAGCGGGACATAGCGAGGACACAGCGGGACACAGCGCTTACACTGCAGGGGACACAGCGGGGAACACAGCCGGACACAGCGGGACACAGCGGGGGATACAGGGGGGACACAGTGGGACCCAGCGCGGGACACAGCGAGGACACATTGGGACACAACGGGGACACAGCGGGACTCAGCGGGGGACACAGCAGTACACAGCGGGACACAGCGGGACACAGCGGGGGACACAGAGGAGTAAACAGCGGGACACTGCGGGGAACACAGCGAGGACACAGCGGGACCAAGCGGGACACAGCGTCGATACAGCGGGGACACAGCGGGACACAGCGGGGTACACAGCTGGGTACACAACGGGACACAGCGGGGGACACAGGGAGGACACAGCAGAAGACAGCGTGGGAAACAGCGAGGACACAGCGGGACA
>NW_012300042.1:0-2473 GCF_000151885.1 Dipodomys ordii | reverse complement strand
CATTCGGCTTCTCCTGTTTCTTCTGCTTCTGCTTCTCCTGCTTCTTCTAGGTTCTCCTGCTTCTCTTTCTGCTTCTCCTTCTGCTTCTGCTTCTCCTTCTCCTTCTGCTTCTGCTCTTCTCCTTCTTCTGTTTTTTTTTGCTTCTGTTTCTTCTGCTTCTTCTTCTTCTGTTTCTTCTGATTCTACTTCTGCATCTCCTTCTTCTCCTTCTCTTTCTGCTTCTTCTGATGCTCCTGCTTCTCCTTCTTGTTCTCCTTCTGTTTCTGCTTCTCTTTCTGCTTCTGCTTTTCCTTCTGCTGCTCCTTCTCCTTCTCCTTCTTCTGCTTCTCTCACTGCTTCTGCTTCTGCTTCTTTTGCTTATTCTTTTTCTTCTGCTTCAGCTTCTCCTGCTTCTGCTTCTTCTGCTTCTACTGCTCTTCCTTATACTTCTCCTTATGCTTCTCCTTATGCTTCTCCTTATGCTTCTTCTTCTTCTTCTTCTTCTTCGTCTTCTTCTTCTTCTCTTTCTTCGGCTTCTGCTTTTCCTGCCTCTTCTGTTTCTATTGCTTCTCTTTCTGCTTCTTGTCCTTCTCCTGTTTCTTCTCCTTCTGCATCTCATGCTTCTGCTTCTTCTGCTTTTCCTGCTTCTCTTTCTGCTTCTCCTTCTGCTTCTCCTTCTGGTTCTGCTCCTTCTCCTTCTTCTGTTCCTTCTTCTTTTGCTTCTCCCGCTTGTGCTTCTTCTGCTTCTCCTGCTTCTCGTTCTGCTTCTCTTCGTAGGCTTCTCTTTCTATTTCTGCTTCTGCTTCTTCTGATTCTGATTCTTCTCCTTCTTCTTCTCCTTCTGCTTCTGCGTCTTCTGCATTTCCTGCTTCTCCTTCTGCATCTCCTTCTGCTTGTGCTTTTCCTTCTGCTTCTTCTTCTTCTCTGGCTTCTGCTTCTCCTTCTTCTGCTTCTCCGTCTGCTTCTGTTTCTTCTGATTTTCCTGCTTCTCCTTCTGCTTCTCCTTCTATTTCTCTTTCTCGTTCTTCTGCTATTCCTTCTGCTTCTCTTTCTGCTTCTGCATCTTCAGCTTCTTCTGCTACTGATTCTGCTTCTTCTGTTTCTTCTGCTTCTCCTTCTGCTTTCGCTTCTCTTTCTGCTTCTGCTTCTCCTTCTGGTTCTCCTTCGTCTTCTCCAGATTCTGCTTCTTCTGCTTCTCCTGTATCTCCTTATGCTTCAGGTTCTGCTTCTGCTTCTTCGGCTTCTTCTGCTTCTGCTTCTCCTGCTGCTTCTTCTTCTGCTGCTCCTGCTTCTATTTCTGCTTTTCCTTCTGTTTCTGCTTCTCCTTCTGCTTCTGCTTCTTCCCCTTCTTCTGTTTCTTCTGCTTCGGCTTCTCCAGCTTCTGCTTCTCCTGCTTCTCGTTCTGCTTCTCTTTCGGCTTCTCTTTCTCCTCCTCCTTGTCCTTCTCCTTCTTCTGCTTCTTCTTCTGCTTCTGCTTCTCCTTCTGCTTCTGCTTGAATTTCTCCTTCTGCTTCTCATTCTGCCTCTGCGCCTTCTGTTTCTTCTGCTTCTCCGGCTTCTTCTTCTCCTGCTACTCCTACTTCTCGTGCTGCTTCTCCTTCTGCGTCTCTTTCTGGTTCTGCTTATCCTTTTGCTTCTCCTACTCCTAATCCTTCTCTTTCGCCTTCTCCTTCTTGTTCCTCTACTTGTCCTGGTGCTTCTGCTTCTGCTTATTCTACTATTTCTTTTTCTTCTGCTTCTGCTTCAGATTGTGCTTCTTCTGTTTCTCCTTCTGCTTCAGATCCTGCTTCTGCTTCTTCGGCTTCTCCTGTTTCTCCTGCTTCTGCTTCTCCTGCTTCTTCTTGTTCTCCTGCTTCTCTTTCTGCTTCTCCTTCTGCTTCTCCTTCTGCTTCTGCTCTTCTCCTTCTTCTGTTTCTTTTGCTTCTGTTTCTTCTTCTTCTTCTTCTTCTGTTTCTTCTGATTCTACTTCTGCTTCTCCTTCTTCTCTTTCTCTTTCTGCTTCTTCTGATTCTCCTGCTTCTCCTTCTTGTTCTCCTTCTGTTTCTGCTTCTCTTTCTGCTTCTGCTTCTCCTTCTGCTGCTCCTGCTCCTTCTCCTTCTTCTGCTTCTCTCACTGCTTCTGCTTCTGCTTCTTTTGCTTATTCTTTTTTCTTCTGCTTCAGCTTCTCCTGCTTCTGCTTCTTCTGCTTCTACTGCTTCTCCTTATACTTCTCCTTATGCTTCTCCTTATGCTTCTCCTTATGCTTAATCTTCTTCTCCTTCTTCTTCTTCTTCTTCTTCTTCTTCTTCTTCTTCTTCTTCTTCTTCTTCTTCTTCTTCTTCTTCTTCTTCTTCTTCTTCTTATTCTTCTTCTTTTTCTTCTTCTTATTCTTCTTCTTCTCTTCTTCTTCTTCTTCTTATTCTCTTTCTTCTGCTTCTGCTTTTCCTGCTTCTTCTGCTTCTACTGCTTCTCTTTCTGCAAACTCATTCTGCTTCTGCTTCTCAATCAGCATCTC
>NW_012300041.1:0-3613 GCF_000151885.1 Dipodomys ordii | reverse complement strand
TCAGACGCTGTGTCCTGCTGTGTCCCGCTGTGTCCTCGCTGTGTTCCCCGCTGTGTCCCGCAGTGTCCCCCGCTGTGTCCCCGCAGTTTCCTCGCTGTGTCCCCCACTCTGTCCCGCTCTGTCCTCGCTGGGTCCTCCGCTGTGTCCCACTGTGTCCCCCGCTGTGTCCCGCTGTGTCCCGCTCTGTCCCGCTCTGTCCCTGCTGTGTCCCGCTGTGTACTGCTGTGTCCTCGCTGTGTCCCCCGCTGTCTCTCGCTCTGTCCCCCGCTGTGTCTTACGATTTGTCCTCGCTGTGTCCCACTGTGTCCCGCTCTGTCCCGCTGTGCCCCCACTGTGTCCCGTTGTGTCCACAGATGTGTACCACGCTGTGTAAGGCTGTATCCCAGCTGTATCGACGCTGTGTCCCACTGGGTCCCGCTGGGTCCTCGCTGGGTCCACCGCTGTGTCCCGCTGTTTCCACCGCTGTGTCCCGCTGTGTCCCCCGCTCTCTCCCCCTGTGTCCACCGCTGTGTCCCGCTGTTTCCCCCGCTGTGTCCCGCTGTGTCCTCGCTGTGTCCCCTGCTGTCTCCCGCTCTGTCCCCCGCTGTGTCTCATGCTTTGTCCCCGCTGTGTCCCACTGTGTTCTGCTGTGTCCCCCTGTGCCCCCACTGTGTCCCGTTGTGTCCACAGCTGTGTACCACGCTGTGTAATGCTGTGTCCCCGCAGTATCGACGCTGTGTCCCACTGGGTCCCGCTGTGTCTTCGCTGTGTTCACGGCTGTGTCCCGCAGTGTCCCCCGCTGTGTCCCCCGCTGTGTCCTCGCTGTGTTCCCCGCTGTGTCCTGCTGTGTCCTCGCTGGGTCCCCCGCTGTGTCCCGCTGTGTCCCGCTGTGTCCCGCTCTGTCCCTGCTGTGTCCCGCTGTGTCCTGTTGTGTCCTCGATGTGTCCCCCGCTATCTCCCGCTCTGTCCCCCGCTTCGTCTCACGATTTGTCCTCGCTGTGTCCCACTGTGTCCCGCTGTGTCCCGCTGTGTCCCGCTGTGCCCCCACTGTGTCCCTTTATGTCCACATATGTGTACCACGCTGTGTAACGCTGTATCCCCGCTGTATCGACGCTGTGTCCCGCTGTGTCCTCGCTGTTTTCCCCACTGTGTCCCGCTGTGTCCCGCTCTGTCCCCGCTGTGTGCCGCTGTGCCCTGATGTGTCCTCCCTGTGTCCCCTGCTGTCTCCCGCTCTGTCCCCCGCTGTATCTCATGATTTGTCTTCGCTTTGTCCCACTGTGTCCCGCTGTGTCCCGCTGTGCCCCCAGTGTGTCCCCTTGTGTCCACAGATGTGTACCACACTGTGTAACGCTGTATCCCCGCTGTATCGACGCTGTGTCCCGCTGGGTCCCGCTGTGTCCTCGCTGTGTTCCCTGCTGTGTCCCGCTGTGTCCCCCGGTGTGTCCCCCGCTGTTTTCCTGTCTGTGTCCCCCACTGTGTCCTGCTGTGTCCCGCTGTGTCCCCCGCTGTTTCCCGCTGGGTACCCCGCTGTGTCACGCTGTGTCCCCTGCTGTGTCCCCTGCTTTGTCCCACTGTGTTCCCCGCTGTGTCCCGCTGTGTCCCCCGCTGTGTCCCGCTGTGTCCTCGCTGTGTCGTGCTCTGTCTCCCCCTTGTCCCCGCTGTGTCCCGCGCTATCCCATGGTGTCCCGCTTTGTCCCCCGCTGTGTCCGCCGCTGAGTCCCCGCTGTGTCCCCGCTGTGTCCCGCTCTGTCTTCCCTGTGTCCCCCGCTGTGTCCCGCTGTGTCCCCTGCTGTGTCCCGCTCTGTCTACTGCTGTGTTCCTGCTGTGTCCAGCTGTGTCCCGCTGTGTCCCCCTGTGTCCTCACTGTGTCCCACGCTGTGTTCCGCTGAGTACTTGCTGTGTCCCCCGATGTGTCCCGTTGTGTCCCCAGCCGTGTACCCCGCTGTGGCCCACTCTGACCCCGCTGTATCGATGCTGTGTCCCGCTGGGTCCCGCTGTGTCCTCGCTGTGTCAACCGCTGTGTCCCGCTGTGTCCCCGCTGTGTCCCGCTTTTTCCCCCGCTGTGTCCCGCTGTGTCCTCGCTGTGTCCCCCGCTGTGTCCCGCTGTGTCCCCCGCTGTGTCCTGATGTGTCCCGCTTTGTCCCGCTGTGTCCCTGATGTGACCCTCAGTGTCCCGGTGTGTCCCCGCTGTGGCCCCGCTGTGTCTGGCTGTGTATACCCCGCTTTGTCCAGCTTTGTCCCTGCTGGGTCCCGCTGTGTCCTCGCTGTGGTCCCTGTTGTGTCCCGCTCTGTCCCCCGCTGTGTCCCCCGCTGTGTCCTGCTGTGTCCCATGCTGTGTCCCGTTTTGTCCCGCTGTGTCCCTCGCTGTGTCCCTGCTGTGTCCCCGCTGTGTCACGCTGTGTCCCGCTGTGTCCTTTTGTGTCCCACTGTGACCCTGCTGAGTCCACCTATGTCCCACTGTGTCCTGCTGTGTCGTCGCTCTGTCCCCCGCTGTGTCCCCCGCTGTGTCCCGCTGTGTCCCGCTTTGTCCCGCTGTATCCCGCTGTGTCCCCGCTGTGCGCCCGCTCTGTCCTGCTGAGTAGCCCGCTGTGTAGAACTGTGTCCAGGCTGTGTCCCCTCTCTCTCCCCTGCTGTCCCCCGCTGTGTCCCCCGCTGTGCCTGCTGTGTCCCGCTGTGTCCCTGGGTGTGTTCTCCTGTGTCCATGCAGTGTTCCCGCTGTGTCTCGCTGTGTCACACTGTGTCCCGTGGTGTCCGGCGTTTTCCTCCGCTGTGTCCCCCGCTGAGTCCGGCTGTTTCCCCGCTGTGTCCCAATGTGTCCTCGCTGTGTCCCCCACTGTGTCCCGCAGTGTCTCCCCTGTGTCCCCTGCTGTGTCCTGCTGTGTCCCGCTGTGTCCACTGCTGTGTACCCTGCTGTGTCCCGCTGTGTCCCCCGCTGTGTCCCTGCTGTGTCCCGCTGTGTCCCCCGCTGTGTCCCGCTGTGTCCCGCGATGTACCCGCTGTGTCCCGTTGTGTCCCCAGCTGTGTACCACGCTGTGTCCCGCTGTGTCCCCGCCATTATCGACGCTGTGTCCCGCTGTGTCCCGCTGTGTCCTTGCTGTGTCCCCCGCTGTGTCCCGCTGTTTCCTCGCTGTGTCCCCCGTTGTGTCCTTTTGTGTCCCCAGCTGTGTACCCCGCTGTGTTCTGCTGTGTCCCCGCTGTATCGACGCTGTGTCCTGCTGGGTCCCGCTGGGTCCTCGCTGTGTTCCCCGTTGTGTCCCGCTGTGTCCCCACTGTTTCCCGCTGTGTCCCCCGCTGTGTCCCGCTGTGTCCCGCTGTGTTTCTGCTGTGACCCTCTCTGTCCCCGCTGTATTGACGCTGTGTCCCGGTGTGTCCCGCTGTGTCCGCGCTGTGTTTCCGGCTGTGTCCCGCTGTGTACCCATCTGTGTCCCCCGCTGTGTCCTGCTGTGTCCCCTCTCTGTCCCATACTGTCCCCCGATGTGTCCTCTGCTGTGTCTTGCTCTGTCGCACGCTTTGTTCCGCTGTGCCCCTGCAGTGTCCCCGCTGTGTCCCACTGTGTCACACTGTGTCCCGTGTTGTCCCGCTTTGTCCCCCGCTGTGACCTCGCAGTGTTTCCCGCTGTGTGCCGCTCTGTGAA
>NW_012300040.1:0-3613 GCF_000151885.1 Dipodomys ordii | reverse complement strand
TCAAGCGGGGAACACAGTGGGACACAGTGGGACACAGCGGGGACACTGCAGGGGCACAGCGGGGGACACAGTGGGACACAGAGGGGGACAGAGCGGGACACAGTGGGGGACAGAGCGTGGGACACAGCGAGACACAGCGGGGACAAAGCTGGACACAGCGGGGTACACAGAGGGACACAGCGGGGACGCAGCGGGGAAACAGCGTGACACAGCAGGACACAGCGAGACACAGCAGAGGACACATCGAGGACACAGCGGCACACAGCATGGGACACAGCAAGGACACAGTGGGACACAGCGGGGGACACAGCGGGACATAGCGGGGAACACAGCGGGGGACACAGCGGGACACAGCGGGACACAGCGGGGGACACAGGGAGGACACAGCGGGACACAGCAGGGGACAGAGCGAGGACACATTGGGACACATTGGGACACAGCGGGATTCAGCGGGGGACACAGCAGTACACAGCGGGACAAAGCGGGACACAGCGGGGACACAGCAGAGACACAGCGGGGGACACAGGGAGGACACAGCGGGACCCAGCGGGACCCAGCGTGGATACAGCAGGGACCCAGCTGGACACAGCGGGACACAGCGGGGACACAGCAGTAGACACAGCGGGACACAGTGCCGGACACAGTGGGACACAGCGTGGGACAAAGGGAGGACACAGCGGGACCCAGCGGGACGCAGCGTCGATACAGCAGGGACACAGCGGGACACAGTGGGGTACACAGCTGGGGACAAAGTAGGCACACAGCTGGGGACACAGCGGGGACAAAATGAGACACCACGGGACACAGCAAGGACACAGCGGGAAACAGCGGAACACAGCGGGGGACAAAGCCGTATGAAGCGGGGGACATAGCGGGACACAGCGGCACACAGTGGGGGACACAGCGGGGGACAGCGGAGACAGAGATGGGCCACAGCGGGACACAGTGGTGACATAGCTGGACACAGCGGGGTACACAGCGGGACACAGCGGGGCACACCGGGGACACAGCGGGACACAGCGGGACACAGCGGGGACACAGTGGGACACAGCGGGGACAAAGCGGGGGACACAGCGGGACACAGCTGGGGACACAGCGAGGACACAGCGGGATACAGCGGGGGACACAGTGTGGACACAGCGGGACACAGCCGGGGAAAAAGCGGGACACAGCGGGGACACAGCAGTGGACACAGCGGGACACAGCGGGGGACACAGCCGGACACAGCGGGGGACACAGTGGGGGACACAGTGGGACACGGTGGGACACAGCGGGGGACACATGGGGAACACAGCGGGACACAGCGGGGACACAGCGGGACTCCACGGGGGACACAGCAGTATACAGCAGGACACAGCGGGGACACAGCAGTGACACAGCGGGGGACACAGCGGGACACAGTGGGGGACACAGCGGGACACAGAGGGGGACACAGTGGGGTACACAGCGGGACACATCTTGGGACACAGCGGGGACACACCGGGGGACAGATCGAGGACACAGCGGGATAGAGCGGGACACAGCGAGGACCCAGCAGAACACAGCGTTGGACACAGGGGCGGACACAGTGGGACACAGCGGGACACAGCGGGGGACACAGGGAGGACCCAGCGGGACCCAGCGGGACCCTTGTGTCGATACAGCGGGGACACAGTGGGACACAGCGAGGTACACAACTGGGGACACAACGGGACACAGCGGGGAACACATGGAGGAAATAGCGGGATCCAGCGGGACCCAGCGTCGTTACAGCGGGGACACAGCGGGACACAGCAGGGTGCATAGCTGGGAACACAACGGGACACTGCGGGGGACACAGAGTGTCCCCAGCGGGACAGAGCGGTACACAGCGGGGACACTGCGGGAACATAGTGGGACACAGCGGGGTACACAGTGGGACACAGCGGGACACAGCTAGGGACACAGCGGGGACAAAGCGGCAGACAGCGGGGGACACAGCGAGGACACAGCGGCGACACAGAGGGGATTCAGCGGGACAAAGCTGGGGACACAGCGGGACACAGCGGGACACAGCGGGGGACACAGCGGGACACAGCGGGGGACACAGCGAGGACACAGCAGGACACAGCGGGACACAGCGGCGACACAGCAGGGACACAGCAGGGACACAGCAGGGACACAGCGGGGACACAGCAGGGGACACAGCGGGACACAACGGGGAACACAGCGAGGACACAGCGGGACCCAGCAGGACACAGCGTCGATACAGTGGGGACATAGCAGGACACAGCGGGGTACACAGCTGGGGACACAAAGGGACACAGCGGGGGACACAGCGAGGACAAACGGGACACAGCGAGGACACTGCGGGAACATAGCGGGACACAGCGGGGACACAGAGGGACACAGCGGGACACAGCTTGGGATACACGGAGGACACAGCTGGACACAGCGGGGGACACAGCGAGGACACAGCGGTACTGTGGGGTGCGGGATACAGCGGGGGACAAAGCGGGAGACAGCGGGGGACACAGCGAGGACACAGCGGGACACAGTTGTGACACAGAGGGGACTCAGTGGGGGACACAGCGGGGGACAAAGCAGGACACCACGGGACAGTGTGACACAGTGGGACACAGCGGGGACACTGCACGGACACAGCGGTACAAAGCGGGGGACACAGCGGGGACTCAGCGGGGGACACAGCGGGGGACAAAGCGGGACACCACGGAACACAGCGGGTCACAGAGAGAAACAGCGGGGACCCTGTGGGGACACAGCGGGACCCAGTGGGGGACACAGCGGGACACAGCGGGGACTCACCTGGGGACACAGCGAAAGACAAACTGGGACACCACGGGACACAGTGGGACACAGCAGGACACAGCGGGGACACTGCGGGAACATAGCGGGACACAGCGGGGGACACAGCGAGGACACAGCGGGACACAGCGTGGGACAAAGCGGGAGACAGCAGGGGACA
The DNA here is from genome assembly GCF_000151885.1 of Dipodomys ordii. Taxonomy (NCBI): domain Eukaryota; kingdom Metazoa; phylum Chordata; class Mammalia; order Rodentia; family Heteromyidae; genus Dipodomys; species Dipodomys ordii. The sequence goes on along the minus strand of NW_012300040.1, from coordinate 669 downwards.
CAGCGAGGACACAGCGGGACACAGGGGCGACACATAGAGGACTCAGCGGGGGACACAGTGGGGGACAGAGCGGGACACAGCGGGACCCTGCGGAGCACAGCGGGGGACACAGCGGGACACAGCGGGGGACCCAGCAGGACACAGCGGGACACTGCAGGGCACAGCGGGGGATACAGCGGGACACAGCGGGGGACACAGGGAGGACACAGCTTAACACAGCATGGGACAAAGCGAGGACACAGCGGGACACAGCGAGACACAGCGGGACACAGAGGGAACCCAGCAGTGGACACAGCGGGACACAGCGGGGGACAAAGCGGGACACCACGGAACACAGCAGGACACAGCGTGAAACAGCGGTGAACCTGCGCGGACACAGCGGGACACAGCGGGGGACACAGCGGGACCCAGCGGGACACATCGGGGGACACAGCGGGACACAGCGGGGACACAGCGGGACACAGCAGGTCACAGCGGGGGACACAGCGGGACACAGCGGGGGACAAAGCAGGACACAGTGGGACACAGTATGACACAACGTGGGACAAAGCAGAGACAGCGGAGGACACAGCGAGGACACAGCTGGACACAGCGGGGACACAGAGGGACTCAGCAGGGAAAAAGCGGGACACCACGGGACACAGTAGACACAGCGGGACACAGCGGGGA
>NW_012300039.1:0-3613 GCF_000151885.1 Dipodomys ordii | reverse complement strand
GAGGGAGAAACAGAAGAAGGAGAAGGAGCAGCAGAAGGTGAAGCAGAAGGAGATGCAGAAGCAGAAAGAGAAGCAGAAATAGAAGGAGAAGAAGAAGAAGTTGGAGAATCAGAAGAAGCAGAAGCAGAAAGAGAAGCAGAAGAAGGAGAAGGAGAAACAGAAGGAGAAGGACAAGCAGGAGAAGCAGAAGAAGCAGAATCGGGAGAAGCAGAAGAAGAAGAATAAACAGAAGAAGGAGAAGGAGCAGAAGGAGAAGCAGAAGCAGAAGGAGAAGCAGAAAGAGAAGCAGAAGAAGCAGAAGAAGCAGTAGCAGGAGAAGCAGAAGCAGAAGAAACAGAAGAAGCCGAAGAATCAGAAGGAGAACATGAAGCAGAAGGAGAAGCAGAAGCAGCAGAAGCTGGAAAAGCAGAAGCAGAAGAAACCGAACAAGCAGAAGAAGCAGAAGCAGAACGAGAAGCAGAAGAAGAAGGAGAAAGAGAAGGATTAGGAGTAGGAGGAGCAGAAGCAGAATAAGAAGCAGAAAGAGAAGCAGAAGGAGAAGCAGAAGGATAAACAGAAACAGAAGCAGGAGAAGCAGAAGCAGAAGCACAAAGAGAAGCACAAGAAGGAGGAATTGAAGGAGAAGGAGAATGAGACGGAGAAGCAGAAGGAGAAGTAGGAGAAGCAGAAGAAGAAGAAGCAGGAGAAGCAGAAACAGAAGAAACAGAAAAAGCAGAAGAAGCAGAAGAAGAAGCAGCAGGAGAAGCAGAAGAAGAAGAAGGAGAAGGAGAAAGAGAAGGATTAGGAGTAGGAGAAACAGAAGGATAAGCAGAAGCAGAAAGAGAAGGAGAAGGAGAAGCAGGAGAAGCAGAAGAAGCAGAAGCAGGAGAAGCAGAAGCAGAATGAAAAGCAGAAGAAGGAGAAATTGAAACAGAAGAAGATGCACAAGGAGAAGCAGAAGCAGAAGTAGAAGCAGAAGAAGGAGAAGCAGAAGGAGAAGCATAAGGAGAAACAGAAGGAGAAGCAGGAGAAGCAGAAGCAGGAGAAGCAGAATCAAAAGAAATAGAAGAAGGATAAGAAGCAGAAGCAGAAAGAGAAGCAGAAACAGAAGGAGAAGCAGAAATAGAAGCAGAAGAAGCAAAAGCAGAACCTGAAGCAGAAGGAGAAGCAGGAGAAGCAGAAGAAGCAGAATCTGGAGAAGAAGGAGAACCAGAAGGAGAAGCAGAAGCAGAAAGAGAAGCAAAAGCAGAAGGAGAAGCAGAAAGAGAAACAGAAGAAACAGAAGAAGCAGAAGCAGTAGCAGAAGAAGCTGAAGATGCAGAAGCAGATAGAGAAGCAGAAGGAATAGCAGAATAACGACAAGGAGAAACAGAAGGAGAAGAAGAATGAGAAGCAGTAGGAGAAGCAGGAAAAACAGAAGAAGCAGAAACAGACGGAGAAGCAGAAGAAGGAGAAGCAGAAGCAGAAGAAGAAGCAGAAGGAAAAGCACAAGCAGAAAGAGATGCAGAAGGAGTAGCAGGAGAAGCAGAAGAAGCAGAAGCAGAAGGAGAAGAAGAAGGAGAAGAAGCAGAATCAGAAGAAGCAGAAGGAGAAGTAGAAAGAGAAGCCGACGAAGAGAAGCAGAACGAGAAGCAGGAGAAGCAGAAGAAGCAGAGCGGGAGAAGCAGAAGAAGAAGAAACAGAAGAAATAGAAGGAGCAGAAGCAGAAGGAGGAGCAGAAGCAGAAGGAGAAGCAGAAAGAGAAGTAGGAAAAGCAGAAGAAGCAGAAGCAGGAGAAGCAGAAGCAGAAGAAACAGGAGAAGGACAAGAAGCAGAAGCAGAAGGAGAAGCAGAAACAGAAGGAGAAGCAGAAAGAGAAGGAGGGGAAGCAGAAGAAGCAGAAGCAGGAGAAGCAGAAGCATAAGAATCCGAAGAAGCAGAAGCAGAAGCTGAAGCAGAAGGAGAAGCAAGAGAAGCAGAAGAAGCAGAATCTGGAGAAGCTGAAGGAGAAGCAGAAGCAGAAAGAGAATCAAAAGGAGAAGGAGAAGCGGAAGAAACAGAAAAAGCAGAAGCAGTAGCAGTTGCAGCAGAAGCAGAAGGAGAAGCAAAAGTAAAAGCAGAAGAACGAGAAGGAGAAGGAGAAACAGAAGGAGAAGCAGAAGGAGAAGCAGAAGAAGCAGAAGGAGAAGCAGAATGAGAAACAGAAGCAGAAGAAGCAGCAGAAGAAGCAGAAGCAGAAGAAGATGCAGAAGGAGAAGCAGGAGAAGCAGAAGAAGCAGAAGTAGAAGGAGAAGGAGAAGTAGGAGAAGGAGAAGGAAGAGCCACAGAAGCAATAGGAGAAGCAGAAGGAGAAGCAGAAGCAGAATGAGAAGCAGAAAGAGAAGCAGTAGAAGAAGAAGCAGGAAAAGCAGAAGCAGCAGAAAGAGAAGGAGAAGAAGAAGGAGAAGAAGAAGAAGAAGAAGAAGAAGAAGAAGAAGAAGAAGAAGAAGAAGAAGAAGAAGAAGAAGAAGAAGAAGAAGAAGAGGAAGAAGAAGAGGAAGAAGAAGAAGAAGAAGGAGAAGAAGAAGAAGAAGAAGAAGAAGAAGAAGAAGAAGAAGAAGAAGATGAAGAAGAAGAAGAAGAAGAAGAAGAAGAAGAAGAAGAAGAAGAAGAAGAAGAAGAAGAAGAAGAAGAAGAAGAAGAAGAAGAAGAAGAAGAAGAAGAAGAAGGAGAAGGAGAAGCAGTAGAAGCAGAAGAAGCAGAAGCAGGAGAAGCAGAAGCAGAAGAAAAAGAATAAGCATAAGAAGCAAAATCAGAGGGAGAAGCAGAAGAAGGAGAAGCAGACGCAGAAGAAGCAGCAGAAGGAGAAGCAGAAGCAGAAGAAGATGCAGAAGGAGAAGCAGGAGAAGCAGAAGAAGGAGAAGGAGAAGGCGAAAGAGAAGGATTAGGAGTAGGAGAAGCAAAAGGATAAGCAGAAGCAGAAAGAGACGCAGAAGGAGAAGCAGCACGAGAAGTAGGAGAAGCAGGAGAAACAGAAGCAGGAGAAGCAGAAAAACAGAAGACGCAGAAGCAGATTGAGAAGCAGAAGGAGAAATTGAAGCAGAAGCAGAAGCAGAAGGAGAAGCAGAAGCAGAAGGAGAAGCAGAAGAAGGAGAAGGAGAAGCAGAAAGAGAAGCACAACGAGAAGTAGGAGAAGCAGAAGCAGGAGAAGCAGAAGCAGAAGAAACATAGGAAGGAGAAGATGCAGAAGGAGAATCAAAAACAGAAGGAAAAGCAGAAAAAGAAGCAGGAGAAGCAGAAGAAGCAGCAGCAGGAGAAGCAGAAGCAGAAGAAGCAGAAGCAGAACCTGAAGCAGAAAGAGAAGCAGGAGAAGCAGAAGAAGCAGAATCTGGAGAAGCAGAAGGAGAAGCACAAGGAGTAGTAAAAGAAGCAGCTGAAGGAGAAGCAGCAGAAGAAGTAGCTAAACAAGTAGGAGAAGTAGAAGTAGAAAGAGAATTAGAAGCTGAAGAAGCAGAATTAGAAGAAGAAGCAGCAAGGAAAAAGTAGAAGAAGAAGCAGAAGGAAAAGCAGCAGAGAAGTAGAAAGAGCAGCAGAAGGAGAAGTAGAGATGCAGAAACTTGAGAAGTAGAAGTAGAAGAAATCATCAGAAGGATAGAGTCAGAAGCAGAAGGAGAAG
>NW_012300038.1:0-3614 GCF_000151885.1 Dipodomys ordii | reverse complement strand
CGGGTGAACAGCGAGGACACAGCGAGACACAGCGGAACACAGCGGGACACAGCAAGGACACAGCAGGGGACACAGCAGGACACAGCGGGGGACACAGCAGGACAGAGCGGGGGACACAGGAGGGACAAAGCGGGACACAGTGGGGAACACAGCGACGACACAGCGGGACACAGCGGGGACACAGCAAGACTCAGCAGGGTCACAGCGGAACACAGTGGGACACAGCGAGACACAGTGGGGGACACAGCGGGACACAGCGGGGGACACAGCCGGGGACACAGCCGGACACAACGGGGACAAAGCGTGAGACACAGCAGGGGACATAGCGGGAGACAGTGGGGGAAACAGCTAGGACACAGCGGGACACAGCGGGGACACAGCGGCGAGCACAGCTGGATACAGGGGGGACACAGCAGTGGACACAGTGGGACACAGCGGAGGACACAGGGGGACAAAGCGGGACACAGCGGGGGACAAAGCGAGGACACATTGGGACACCGCGGGGACACTGCGGGACTCAGCAGGGGACACAGCAGTTCACAGCGGGACACAGCGGGACACAGCGGGGGACACAATGGGACAGAGCAGGGGACACAGCAGAGGACACAGAGGGAAACAGCGGGACACAGCAGGGGACACAGGGGGGACACAGCGGGACACAACGGGGGACACAGCGAGGACACATTGGGACACAGCGGGGACACAGCAGGACTCAGCGGGGGACACAGCAGTACACAGCGGGACACAGCGGGACACAGTGGGGCACAGCAGGAGCACAGTGGGGGACAGAGCGGGACACAGCAGGACACAGCGGGGGACACAGCGGTGACACAGTGGGGCAAAGTGTGGGACACAGCGAGGACACAGCGTGACACAGCGGAAAACAGCGGGGGACAAAGCGGGAGACAGCGGGGGACACAGCGAGGACACAGCGGGTCACAGCGGGGACACAGCGGGACACAGCAGGGGACACAGCGACGACACAGCGGGACACAGCGGGGGACACAGCGGGGGACACAGCGGGACACAGCGGGGACACAACAGTGGACACAGCGAGACACACCGGGGGACACAGGGGGGACACAGCGGGACACATTGGGACACAGCGGGGACACAGCGGGACTCAGCGGGACACAGCGTGGGACAAAGCGGGAGGCAGCGGGGGACACTGCGAGAACACAGTGGGTCACAGGAGGGACACAGCGGGACACAGCAGGGGACACAGCGACGACACAGGGGGAAACAGCGGAACACAGCGGGGACACAGCAGTGTACACAGCGGGACACAGCGGGGGACACAGCGGGGACACAGCGGGACTTAGCCGGGGACACAGCAGTACATAGCGGGACAGAGCGGGACACATTTGGGCACAGCAGGGACACAGCGGGGCACAGAGCGGGACACAGCTGGGGACACAGCGGGACACCGCGGAGGACACAGAGGGGTACACAGCGGGACACAGCTGTGGACAAATCAGGACACAGCGGAGGACACAGCGAGGACACTGCGGGACACTGCGGGAGACACAGCGACGACACAGCGGGACACTGAGGAACAGAGCGGGACACAGCAGGGACACAGCAGGGGACACAGCGGGACACAGCTGGGGACACAGCGGGACACAGCAGGGGACACGGGGGGACAAAGCGGGACACAGCTGGGGACACAGCGACGACAAAGCGGGACACAGGGGGACTCAGCAGGGTCACAGAGGGACACAGCGGGACACAGCGGGACACAATGGGGACACAGCAGGGGACACAGCGGGACACAGCGGGGGACACAGCGGGACACAGCGTGGGACAAAGGGGGTACAAAGCGGGACAAAGCGGGGGACACAGTAAGGACACAGAGGGACACAGCGGGGACACAGCGGGACTCAGCGGGGGACACAGAGGGACACAGCGGGGACGCAGCAGGGACACAGCGGGGGACACAGTGGGACAGAGCTGGGGATACAGCAGGGGACACAGAGGGACACAGCAGGACACAGCGGGGGACACAGGGGGGACACAGCGGGACACAGCGGGGGACACAGCGAGGACACAGCGGGACACAGCGGGGACACAGCAGTAGACACAGCGGGACATCCAGGGGACACAGCGGAACACAGCGGGGAACACAGGGAGGACACAGCGTGACCCAGCGGGACACAGCGTCGATACAGCGTGGACACAGTGGGACACAGCGGGGTACACAGCTAGGGACACAACAGGACACAGCGGGGGACACAGCGAGGGCTCAGCGGGACACAGCTGGGGACACAGCGTGACACAGCAGGTTACACGGGGGGACAAATCGGGACACAGCGGGGGACACAGCGACGACAAAGCGGGACACAGCGGCGACACAGCGGGACTCAGCAGGGTCACAGAGGGACACAGCGGGACACAGCGGGACACAGTGGGGACACAGCAAGGGACACAGCGGGACACAGCGAGGGACACTGCGGGACACAGCGGTTGACAAAGGGGGTACAAAGCGGAACACAGCGGGGGACACAGTAAGGACACAGAGGGACACAGCGGGGACACAGCGGGACTCAGCGGGGGACACAGCGGGACACAGCGGGGACGCAGCAGGGACACAGCGGGGGACACAGCGGGACGCAGCAGGGACACAGCGGGGGACACAGTGGGACAGAGCTGGGGATACAGCGGGGGACACAGGGAGGACAAAGCGGGACACAGCGGGGACACAGCAGTAGACACAGCGGGACATCCAGGGGACACAGCGGAACACAGCGGGGAACACAGGGAGGACACAGCGTGACCCAGCGGGACACAGCGTCGATACAGCGTGGACACAGTGGGACACAGCGGGGTACACAGCTGGGGACACAACAGGACACAGTGCGGGACACAGCGAGGACTCAGCGGGACACAGCGGGACACAGCGGGGACACTGCGGGAACATAGCGGGACACAGCGGGGAACACAGCGGGACACAGGTTGGGTCACAGCGGGGACACAGCGAGGGACACAGCGGGGGACACAGTGGGACACAGCGGGTGACAAAGCGGGACACAGAGGGACACAGCGGATGACAAAGCGGGACACAGCGGGACACAGCGGGGGACACAGTGGGACATAGCGGGACACAGCTGGGGACACAGCGGTGATACAGTGGGACACAGAGTGGGACACAGCGAGGACACAGCGGGACACAGTGGGACACAGCGGTGGACACAGGGGGGACACAGCGGGACACAGCGGGGGACACAGTGAGGACACATTGGGACACAGCGGGGACACAGCCGGACTCAGCGGGGGACACAGCAGTTCACAGCGGGACACAGCGGGACACAGCGGGGGACACAGTGAGACAGAGAAGGGGACAGAGCAGAGGACACAGAGGGACACAGCAGGACACAGCGGGGGACACAGGGGGGACACAGCGGGACACAGTGCGGGACACAGCGAGGACACAACAAGACTCAGCAGGGTCACAGCAGGGGACACAGCAGAGACAAAGCGTGAGACACAGCAGGGGACAGAGCGGGAGACAGAGGCGGACACAGCGGGACACAGCGGGAAACAGCGGGGGACACAGCGGGGACAAAGCGTGAGACACAGCGGGACACATCGGGGACACAGCAAGACTCAGCAGGGTC
>NW_012300037.1:0-3614 GCF_000151885.1 Dipodomys ordii | reverse complement strand
TGGGTCCCGCTGTTTGCCCCACTGTGACCCTCTGTGTCCCCAACTGTGTACCCTGCTGTGTAATGCTGTGTCCCGGCTGTATCGACGCTGTGTGCCCGCTGTGTCCCCAGCTGTGTCCCGCTGTGTCCCGCTGTGTACCCGCTGTGTCCTGCTATGTTCCCGCAGTGTCCCCGCTGTGTCCCGCTGTGTCCCGCTGTGTCCTTGCTGTGTCCCCAGCTGTGTACCCCACTGTGTCCCGCTGTGTCCCTGCTGTATCGATGCTGGGTCCCGCTGGGTCCCGCTGTGTCCTCCCTTTGTCCCCCGCTGTGTCCCGCTGTGTCCGGCACTGTGTCCCGCTGTGTCTACTGCTGTGTCCCCGCTGTGTCCCGCTGTGTCCAGCTGGGTCCCTGCTGTATCCACGCTGGGTCCCGCTGGGTCCTGTTCTGTCATCCCTGTGTCCCCCGCTGTGTCCCGCTCTGTCCCCCGCTGTGTCTCTGCTGTGTCCCCGCTGTGTCCCGCGTTGTCCAGCTGTGTAGTGCTGTGTCCCCCGCTGAATCACGCTGTGTACCAATGTGTCCTCGCTCTGTCCCCCGCTATGTCCCGCTGTGTCCTCCCTGTGTCCCCCGCTGTGTCCCGCTGTGTCCCGCTCTGTCCCCCGCTGTATTCCCCACTATGTCCCGCTGTGTCCCCCACTGTGTCCCCGCTGTGTCCTTGCTGTGTCCCATGCTGTGTGCCGCTGTGTCCTCGATGTGTCCCCCGCTGTGTCCCGCTGTGTCCTGCTGTGTCACGCTGTTTCCCCGCTGCGTCCCCACTGTGTCCCTCTGTGTACCCCGCTGTGTCCAGCTTTGTCCCTGCTGTGTCTCGCTGTGACCCACGCTCTGTCCCCCACTGTGTCCCGCTCTGTCACCCTCTGTGTCCCGCTGTGTCCCCCGCTGTGTCCCACTGTGTCCCCGCAGTGTCACTGCTGTTTCCTGCTGTGTCCCGCTGTGTTCCGTGGTGTCCCTCTTTGTCTCCCGCTGTGTCCCCTGCTGAGACCCCGCTGTGTCAACGCTGTGTCCCCCTGTGTCCTGGCTGTGTCCCCCGCTGTCTCCAGCTCTGTACCCCGCTGTGTCTCACGCTTTGTCCCCGCTGTGTCCCACTGTGTCCCGCTGTGTCCCGCTGTGCCCCCACTGTGTCCCCGCTGTGTCCCTGCTGTGTCCCCCGCTGTGTCCCGCTGTATCCCGCTTTGTCCCTGCTGTGACCCTCTCTGTCCCCGCTGTATTGACGCTGTGTCCTGGTGTGTCCCGCTGTGTCCGCGCTGTGTGCCCGGCTGTGTCCCGCTGTGTACCCCTCTGTGTCCCCCGCTGTGTCCCGCTGTGTCCACTCTCTGTCCCCTGCTGTCCCCTGCTGTGTCCACCGCTGTGTCTTGCTGTGTCGCCCACTTTGTCCCGCTGTGCCCCTGCAGTGTCCCCGCTGTGTCCCACTGTGTCACACTGTGTCCCGTATTGTCCCGCTTTGACCCCCGCTGTGACCTCGCAGTGTTTCCAGCTGTGTCCCGCTGTGTCCTCGCAGTGTTCCCCGATATGTCCTGCAGTGTCCCCCGTTGTGTCCACCGCTGTGTCCTCGCTGTGTCCCCCGCTGTGTCCCGCTATGTCCTCGCTGGGGCCCCCGCTGTGTCCCGCTGTGTTCCCCGCTGTGTCCCACTGTGTCCGACTGTGTCCCGCTCTGTCCCCGCTGTGTCCCGCTGTGTCCTGCTGTGTCCTCGCTGTGTCCCATGCTGTGTTCCGCTGTGTCCCCCGCTGTGTCCCGCTGTGTCCCGCTGTGTCCCCGCTGTGTCCCGCTGGGTGCCCCGCTGTGTCCCGCTCTGTCCCGCTGTGTCCCTGCTGTGACCCTCTCTGTCCCCGCTGTATTGACGCTGTGTCCCGGTGTGTCCCGCTGTGTCCGCGCTGTGTTTCTGGCTGTGTCCCGCTGTGTACCCCTCTGTGTCCCCTGCTGTGTCCCGCTGTGTCCCCTCTCTGTCCCCTGCTGTCCCCCGCTGTGTCGCCCGCTGTGTCTCACTGTGTCGCCCGCTTTGTCCCACTGTGCCCCTGCAGTGTCCCCGCTGTGTCCCACTGTGTCACACTGTGTCCCGTGTTGTCCCGCTTTGTCCCCTGCTGTGACCTCGCAGTGTTTCCCGCTGTGTCCCGCTATGTCCCCCTGTGTCCCCCGCTGTGTCCCGCTATGTTCCCGCAGTGTCCCCGCTGTGTCCTGCTGTGTCCCACTGTGTCCCGTGGTGTCCCAGTTTGTCCTTCGCTGTGTCCCCAGGTGAGTCCCCGCTGTGTCCCGCTGTGTCCCCCACTGGGTCCCGCTGTGTCCCCGCAGGGTCACCGCTCTTTCCTGCTGTGACCCTCTGTGTTCCGTGATGTCCCGCTTTGTCCCCCGCTGTGTCCCCTGCTGAGTCCCCGCTGTGTCCCCCGCTTTGTACCTCTGTGTCCCCGCAGTGTCCCCGCTGTGTCCCGCTGTGTCACACTGTCCCGTGGTGTCCTGCTTTGTCCCCCGCTGTGTCCCCCACTGAGTCCCCTCTGTGTCACAACTGTGTCCAGCTGTGTCCTCGCTGTGTCCCCCGCTGTCTCCCGCTTTGTCCCCCGCTGTATCCCGCACCCCACTGTACCACTGTGTCCTCACTGTGTCCCCCACTGTGTCCAGCTGTGTCCTCCGTGTATCCCAAGCTGTGTCCCGCTGTGTCCCTCTGTGTCCCCGCTGTGTCCCGCTATGTTCCCGCAGTGTCCTCGCTGTGTCCCGCTGTGTCCAGCTTGTCCTCGCTGTGTCCCCCGCTGTGTCCCTTTGTGTCCCCAGCTGTGTACCCCGCTGTGTCCTGCTGTGTCCCCACTGTATCGACGCTGTTTCCTGCTGGGTCCCGCTCTGTCCTCGCTGTGTTCCCCGTTGTGTCCCGCTGTGTCCCCCGCTGTGTCCCCGCTGTGTCCCTGCTGTGTCCCTGCTGTGTCGCCGCTGTGTCCCGCTGTGTCCTGCTGTGTCCTCGCTGTGTCCCACGCTGTGTTCCGCTGTGTCCCCGCTGTGTCCCGCTGTGTCCCGCTGTGTCCCCGCTGTGTCCTGCTGTGTCCCTCCCTGCTGTGACCCTCTCTGTCCCCGCTGTGTCCCTGCTGTGACCCTCTCTGTCCCGCTGTGTCCGCGCTGTGTTTCCGGCTGTGTCCCGCTGTGTACCGCTCTATGTTTCCGGCTGTGTCCCCCTCTCTGTCCCCTGCTATCCCCCGCTGTGTCCCCCGCTGTGTCTCACTGTGTCGCCCACTTTGTCCCGCTGTGCCCCTGCAGTGTCCCCGCTGTATCCCACTGTATCACACTGTGTCCCGTGTTGTCCCACTTTGTCACCCGCTGTGACCGCGCAGTGTTTCCCGCTGTGTCCCGCTGTGTCCTCGCTGGGTCCCCCGCTGTGTCCAGCTGTGTTCACCACTGTGTCCCGCTGTGTCCGACTGTGTACCGATGTGTCCCCGCTGAGTCCCGCTGTGACATGCTGTGTCCCCGCTGTGTGACCGCTGTGTCCCACTGAATACCCCGCTGTGTCCAGCTGTGTCCTTTTGTGTCACACTGATTCCCCGATGGGACCCTACTGTGTACATCTGTGTACCCCGCTGTGTCCAACTTTATCCCCGATGTGTCTC
>NW_012300036.1:0-3614 GCF_000151885.1 Dipodomys ordii | reverse complement strand
AGAGACACAGCGGGGGACACAGCGGGACAGAGTGGGGTACACAGCTGGGGACACAGCCAGGACACAGCGGGACACAGCGGGACACAGCGGGGACACTGCGGGAACATAGCAGGACACAGCGGGGTACACAGCAGGACACAGCGGGAAACAGCTGGGGACACAGCGGGGACACAGCGGGACACAGCGGAACACAGCGGGAGACAAAGCGGGAGACAGCGGGGCACACAGCGAGGACACAGGGGGACACAGAGGCGACACAGAGGGGACTCAGCAGGGGACACAGCGTGGGACAAAGTGCGACACCACGGGACACAGTGTTACACAGCGGGACACAGCGGGGACACAGCAGGAAAAAGCGGGGGACACAGCGGGACACAGCGGGACACAGCGGGGGACACAGCGGGGGACAGCGGAGACAGAGAGTGGCCACAGAGAGACACAGCGGTGACACAGCTGGACACAGCGGGGTACACAGCAGGACACAGCGGGCACACAGCGGGGACACAGCGGGACACAGCGGGACACAGCGGGGACACAGCGGCACAAAGCAGGAGACACAGCGGGACACAGCAGGCACACAGCGGGGGGACACAGAGGGGTACACAGCGGGACACAGCGGGGAAAAAAGTGAGGCCACAGCAGAACACAGCGTGGGACACAGCGAGGACACAGCAGGACACAGCGGGGCACAGCTGGGACAAAGCAGTAGACACAGCGGGACACAGTGGCGGACACAGCGGTACACAGCATGGGACACAGGGAGGACACAGCGGGACCCAGCGGGACCCAGCGTCGATTCTGCTGGGACACAGCGGGACACAGCGAGGTACACAGCTGGGGACACAACGGGACACAGCGGGCAACACAGGGAGGACATAGCGGGACCCAGCGGGACCCAGCGTCGTTACAGCGGGGACACAGCGGGACACACCGGGGTCCACAGCTGGGGACACAACGAGACACTGCGGGGGACACAGAGAGGACAAAGCGGGAAAGAGCGGTACACAGCGGGGACACTGCGGGAACATAGTGGGACACAGCGGGGTACACAGCGGGACACAGCGGTGACACAGAGGGGACTCAGCGGGACAAAGTGGGGGACACAGCGGCACACAGCGGAACACAGCGGGGGACACAGCAGGGGACAGCGGAGACAGAGAGGGGCGAAAGCGAGACACAGCGGTGATACAGCTGGATAGAACGGAGTACACAGCGGGACACAGCGGGCACACAGCGGGACACAGCAGGGGCCGAGCTGGACCTAGTGGGACACAGCGAAACACAGCGTGGGACACAGCGGGTCACAGCGGGGGACCCAGCGACGACACAGCGGGACACAGCGGGGGACACAGCTGGGGACACAGAGGGACACAGCGGGGGACACAGCGGGACACAGCGGAGGCACAGGGAGGACACAACGGGACACAGCGGGGGACAGAGCGAGGACACATTGGGACACATTGGGACACAGCGGGACTCAGCGGGGGACACAGCAGTACACAGCGGGACACACCGGGGACACAGCAGAGACACAGCGGGGGACACAGCAGGACACAGCGGGGGACACAGGGATGACACAGCGGTACCCAGCAGGACCCAGCGTCGATACAGCAGGGACACGTGGAATACAGTGGGGTACACAGCTGGGGACACAGCGAGGACACAGCGGGACATAGCGGGACACAGCGGAGACACTGCGGGAACATACCAGGACACAGCAGGGTACACAGCGGGACACAGCTGGGGACACAGCGGGGACACAGCGGGACACAGCGGAACACAGCGTGAGACAAAGCGGGAGATAGCAGGGGACACAGCGAGGACACAGGGGGACACAGTGGCAACACAGAGGGGACTCAGCGGGGGAAACAACGTGGGACAAAGTGGGACACCACGGGACACAGTGTTACACAGCGGGACTCAGCGGGGACACTGCGGGACACAGCAGGAAAAAGCGGGGGACAGAGCGAGACACAGCGGGACACAGCGGGGGACAGCGGAGACAGAGAGTGGCCACAGCGAGACACAGCGGTGACACAGCTGGACACAGCGGGGTACACAGCGGGACACAGCGGGCACACAGCGGGGACACAGCGGGACACACCGGGGACACAGTAGGACACAGCGGGACAAAGTGGAGACACAGCGGGACACAGCAGGCACACAGCGGGGACACAGCGGACACAGCAGGACACAGCGGGGGACACAGCGGGACATAGTGGGGGACCCAGTGAGGACACAGCGGGATACAGCAGGGGACACAGCGAGGACACAGCGGGGGACACAGCGGGGGACACAGCGGGGGACACAGCGAGGACACAGCGGGGGACACAGCGGGGGACAAAGCGAGGACACAGTGGGGGACACAGCGGGACACAGCGGGGAACACAGCGAGGACACAACGGCACCCAGCAGGACACAGCGTCGATACAGCGGGGACACAGGGTTACACAGCGTGGTACCCAGCTGTGGACACAACGGGACAGAGTGGGGGCACAGCGAGACACAGCGGGACACAGCGAGGACACAGCGGGACACATTGGTGACACAGCGGGGAAAACAGCAGGACAAAGCAGCGGACACAGTGGGGGACACAGCGCGACACAGCAAGACATAGCATGGACACAGCAGTAGACACATCGGGACATAGCGGGGGACACAGCTGGGGACACAACGGGACACAGCGGTGGACACAGCGAGGACAAAGCAGGACCCACCCAGACCCAGCCGGGGACACAGCGAGGACACAGCAGGACACAGCGGGGGACACAGCGAGGACACAGCGGGGGACACAGCGGGACACAACGGGGAACACAGCGAGGACACAGCGGGACCCAGCGGGACACAGCGTCGATACAGCGGGCACACAGCGTTACACAGCGTGGTACTCATCTGTGGACACAACAGGACACAGTGGGGGCACAGCCGGACACAGCGGGACACAGTGGGACACAGCGGGGACAAAGCGTGAGACACAGCGAGGGACAGAGCGGGAGACAGCGGGGAACACAGCGAGGACACTGCGGGACACAGCGGGACACAGCGTCGATACAGCGGGGACACAGCGTTACACAGTGTAGTACACATCTGTTTACACAACGGGACACAGTGGGGGCACAGCCGGACACAGTGGGACACAGTGGGACACAGCGGGGACAAAGCGTGAGACACAGCAGGGGACAGAGAGGGAGACAGCAGGGGACACAGCAAGGAAACAGCGGGACACAGCGGTGACACAGCGGGGACTCAGCGGTGGACACAGCGGGACACAGCGGGGGACACAGCAGGACACAGCGGGGGACACAGCGAGGACCCAGCGGGACCCAGTGGGATACAGCGTAGATACAGCGGGCACACATCGTTACACAGTGTGGTACACAGCCGTGGACACAACGAAATACAGTGGGGGCACAGCGGGACACAGCGGGACACAGTGGGACATAGCGGGGACAAAGCGTGAGACACAGCGGGGGACAGAGCGGGAGACAGCGGGGGACACAGCGAGGACACAGCGGGACACAGCGGGGACTCAGCGGGGGACACAGCGGGAGACAAAGAGGGACACCACGGAACACAGCGGGACACAGCGGGAAACAGCAGTGACCCTGCGGGAC
>NW_012300035.1:0-3615 GCF_000151885.1 Dipodomys ordii | reverse complement strand
CGGGGGACACACTGGGGGAGAGCAGGCACCCAGCGGGACACAGCGGGACACAGCGGGACACAGCGGGTAACAAAGCAGGACACACAGCGCGACACAGCGGGACACAGCGGGGGACACAGCATGGACAGAGCGGGTCACAGCGGGGAAATAGTGGGGGACACAGCGGGGGACACAGCGGGATACAGAAGGACACAGCGAGGACACAGCGGGGACACAGCGGGGGACACAGTGGGACACAGCGGGCACACAGAGGGACTCAGCGGTTACACAGCGAAGACACACCAGGGACACAGCGGGACACAGCGGAGACACAGCAGGGACACTGTGAGACACAGCGAGGACACAGTGGGACACAGCGTGGGATACAGCGGGGGACAGCGGTGACACACCGGCAGACAGCAGGGACACAGCGGGACACAGCGGGACACAGCAGGGGACACAGCGGGGACAAAGAGGGGACAGCAGGCACACAGCGGGACACAGCGGAACACAGCAGGGCACAGCGGGACACAGCGGGTAACACAGCGGGGGACACAGCGGGACAAAGCGGGACACAGCGGGGGACATAGCATGGACACAGCGGCTCACAGCTAGGAAATAGTGGGGGACACAGCGGGGGACACAGCGGGACACAGAAGGACACACAGGGGACACAGCGGGGACACAGCGGGGGACACAGCGGGACACAGGAGGACACACAGGGGACACAGCGGGGACACAGCGGGGAACAAAGTAGGACACAGTGGAGACACTGCGGGACACAGGGAGGACACAGCGGGACACAGCGGGGGATACAGCGGGGGACAGCGCTGACACTCCGGCGGAGAGCGGGACACAGCGGGGACACAGAGGGACTCAGCGGTTACACAGCGAAGACACACCAGGGACACAGCAGGACACAGCGGGACACAGTGGGGTCACAGCAGGACACAGCGGGACACATCGGGGGACACAGCAGGACACTTCAGGGTACACAGCGGGACACAAAGGTACAAAGCAGGGACACTGCGGGGGACAAGGCGGGAGACAGCGAGGACACAGTGGGACACAGGAGGACACAGTGGGACACAGCGGGGACACAGCAGGGGACACAGCAGGACACAGAGGGGACACAGAGGGACTCAGCGGTTACACAGCGAGGACACACCAGGGACACAGCGGGACACAGCGGAGACACAGCAGGGACACAGTGAGACACAGTGAGGACACAGCGGGACACAGTGTGGGATACAGCGGGGGACAGCGGTGACACACCGGCGGACAGCAGGGACACAGCGGGACACAGCGGAATACAGTGGGGACACAGTGGGACACAGCGGGGGACACAGCGAGGACACAGCGGAACACAGCGGGGACACAGCGGGGGACAGCGGGGTCACACATGCGGATAGCGGGGACACAACGGGACACAGCGGTGGGCATCGGGGACACAGTGGGACACAGCGGGACACAGCAGGGACACAGCAGGGACACCGCGGGTCACAGCCTGGACACAGTGGGGGACACAGCGAGGACACAGCGGGACACAGAGGGATACACAGAGAGGACACAGCATGACACATGGGGACACAGCGGGACACAGCGGGTGACCCAGCGAGGACACAGTGGGACACAAATGGGGACACAGCAAGGACACAGCGGGACACAGCGGGAAAGAGCGGGACACAGCCGGGGACACAGCGGGACCCAGCAGGGGACACAGCGGGGACACAGCGGGGAAGAGTGGGACACAGCGGGGGACACAGCCGGGGACACAGCGGGACACAGCAGGGGACACAGCGGGGACACAGCGGGACACAGTGGGGACACAGCGGGACACTTCGGGGGACACAGCAGGACACTGCAGGGAGCACAGCGGGACACAGCGGGACACAATGGGACACAGCGGGGACACAGCAGGGGACACAGCGGGAAAGAGCGGGACACAGCGGAGGACACAGCCGGGAACACAGCGGGACACAGCAGGGGACACAGCGGGGACACAGCGGGACACAGTGGGGACACAGCGGGACACAGCGGGAGACACAGCAGGACACTGCAGGGTACACAGCGGGACACAGCGGGACACAGCGGCTACACATCAGGGGACACAGCAGGACACAGAGGGGAACAAAGGGGGCACACAGCGGGACACAGTGGGACACAGCGGGGTACACAGCGGGGCCACAGCGGGACATCGCCGGGACAAAGCGAGGACAGAGCGGGACACAGAGGTACACAGCGAGGGACACAGCGGGGGACAGTGGGGACAAACCGGGGAACAACGGGGACACAGCAGGACACAGCTAGGACACAGCGGGGACACAGCGGGGACACAGCGGGGACACAGTGGGACACAGCAGGGGATACAGCGATGACACAGAGGGCACATAGGGGGACACTGCGGGACACAGTGGGACACAGCGGGGACACAGAGGGACATAGCAGTTACACAGCGAGGACACACCAGGGACACAGCGGGATACAGCGGGGACACAGCGGGGGACACAGTGGGGGACAGAGCGGTAAACAGCGGGGGACACAGCGGGACTCAGCGGGGGACACAGCAAAGAACCCAGCGGGACACAGCAGGGGACACAGGGCAACACAGCGGGACACAGCCGGACACAGCTGGGGACACAGCGGGTGACACAGCCGGGGAAACAGCGGGAAACAGCGGGGAAACAGCGAGGACACAGCAGGACACAGCGGGGGACACAGCAGGACACATCGGGGTACACAGAGGCAGACACAGCGGTACACATCGGGACACAGCGGGGACACAGCAGGACACAGCGGGACACACCGGGGGACACACCGGGGGAGAGCAGCACACAGCGGGACACAGCGGCACACAGCGGGGGACACAACGGGGGAGAGCAGGCATACAGCGTGACACAGCGGGACACAGCGGGACACAGCGGGACACAGCGGGGGACACAGCATGGACACAGCAAGTCACAGCAGGGAAATAGTGGGGGACACAGCGGGGGACACAGCGGGATACAGAAGGACACAGCGAGGACACAGCGGGGACGTAGGGTGACACTGCGAGACAAAGTTGGACACAGCGTGGACACAGAGGGAAATAGAGGTTAAACAGCCAGGACACACAAGGGACACAGCGGAACAGGGGGGGACACAGCGGGGACACTGCGGGACCCAGCGGGACCCAGCGGGGGCACAGCGGGGACACAGCGGGACACAGCGGGGGACACAGAGGCGGACACAGCAGGACACAGCGGGACACAGCGGCAGATAGCGGGACACAGCGGGGACACAGCGAGGACACAACGGGACACAGCGGGACACAGCGGGGAACACAGTGGGGGACAGAGCAGGACACAGCTGGGGACACAGCATGGACACAGCGGGTCACAGTGGGGAATTAGTGGGGGACACAGCGGGGGACACAGCGGGATACAGAAGGACACAGCGAGGACACAGCGGGATACAGGAGGACACAGCGGGGACACAGCGGGGACACAGCGGGGGACACAGTGGGACACAGCGGGGACACAGAGGGACTCAGCGGTTACACAACGAGGACACACCACGGACACAGCAGGACACAGCAGAGACAAAGGGGGGACACAGTGAGACACAGCGAGGACACAGCGGGACACAGCGGAGTGA
>NW_012300034.1:0-3615 GCF_000151885.1 Dipodomys ordii | reverse complement strand
ACAGAAGAACAAAAGAAGGAGAAGAAGCAGAAGCAGAAGGAGAAGCAGAAACAGAAGGAAAAGCAGAAAGAGAAGCAGGAGAAACAGAAGAAGCAGCAGCAGGAGAAACAGAAGCAGACGAAGCCGAAGAAGCAGAAGCAGAACCTGAAGCAGAAGGAGAAGCAGAAGAAGCAGAATCTGGAGAAGCAGAAGGAGAAACAGAAGCAGAAAGAGAAGCAAAAGCAGAAGGAGAAGCAGAAGAAACAGAAGAAGCAGAGGCAGTAGCAGAAAAAGCAGAAGATGCAGAAGCAGAAGGAGAAGCAGAAGGAAAAGCAGAAGAACGAGAAGGTGAGGAAGAAGGAGAAACAGAAGGAGAAGCAGAAAGATAAGCAGAAGAAGGAGCAGGAGAAGGAAAAGCAGCAGGAGAAGCAGAAAGAGCAGCAGAAGGAGGAGCAGGAGATGCAGAAACAGGAGAAGCATAAGCAGAACAAACAGGAGAAGGACAAGAAGCAGAAGGAGAAGCAGAAACAGAAGGAGAAGCAGAAAGAGAAGGAGGGGAAGCAGAAGAAGCAGAAGCAGGAGAAGCAGAAGCATAAGAATCCGAAGAAGCAGAAGGAGAACCTCAGGCAGAAGGAGAAGCAGGAGAAGCAGAAGAAGCAGAATCTGGGAGAAACAGAAGGAGAAGCAGAAGCAGAAAGAGAATCAATATCAGAAGGAGAAGAAGAAGAAACATAAGAAGTAGAAGCAGTAGCAGTTGTAGCAGAAGCAGAACGAGAAACAGAAGGAAAAGAAGAAGAACAAGAAGGAGAAGGAGAAACGGAAGGAGAAGCAGAAAGAGAAGCAGGTAAAGCAGAAGAAGAAGAAGCAGAAGGAGAATAAGAAGGAGAAGCAGAAGAAGGAGAAGGAGAAGCAGAAGCAGAAGAAGATGCAGAAGGAAAAGGAGAAGAAGCAGAAGGAGAAGCAGGAAAAGCAGAAGAAGCAGAAGCAAAAGGAGAAGCAAAAGAAGGAGAAGGAAAAGCAGAGGCAGAAGAAGAAGCATAAGGCCAAGCACAAGCAGAAGGAGATGCAGAAGGAGAAGCAGAAGAAGCAGAAGCTGAAGGAGAAGCAGAACTAGGAGAAGGAGAAGGAGGAGAAGCAGAAGCAGAAGGAGAAGCAGAAGCGGAATGAGAAGCAAAAAGAGAAGCAGGAGAAGCACAAGAAGCAGAAGCAGGAGAAGCCGAAATAGAAGAAGAAGAAGAAGCAGAATCAGAATCAGAAGTAGAAGCAGAAGCAGAAGGAGAAGCAGCAGAAGAAGTAGAATCAGAAATTCAGGCAGGAGAAACAGAAGAAGCAGAAGCAGAAGCAGAAGGCGAAGCAAAAAGAGAAGGTTAAGGAGAAGGAGAAGTAGAAGAAGCAGCAGAAGGAGGAGCAGCAGAAGAAGCAGAAAAACAAGCAGGAGAAGCAGAAGCACAAAGAGAAGTAGAAGCAGAAGAAGCAGAAGCAGAAGAAGAAGCAGTAGAAGCACAAGAACCAGAAGCAGGAGAAGCAGAAGCAGAAGATAAAGAAGAAGCATAAGAAGCAGAAGCAGAGCGAGAAACAGAAGAAGGAGAAAGAGCAGCAGAAGGTGAAGCAGAAGGAGATGCAGAAGCAGAAAGCGAAGCAGAAACAGAAGGAGAAGAAGAATCAGAAGAAGTAGAAGCAGTAGCAGTTGTAGCAGAAGCAGAAGGAGAAGCCGAAAGAAAAGCAGAAGAACAAGAAGGAGAAGGAGAAACAGAACGAGAAGAAGAAGGAGAAGCAGAAAGAGAAGCAGGTAAAGCAGAAGAAGAAGAAGCAGAAGGAGAAGCAGAAGAAGGAGAAGGAGAAGCAGAAGCAAAAGAAGATGCAGAAGGAGAAGCAGGAGAAGCAGAAGCAGAAGGAGAAGCAGGAAAAGCAGAAGAAGCAGAAGCAAAAGGAGAAGCAAAAGAAGGAGAAGCAGAAGCAGAAGAAAAAGCATAAGGACAAGCACAAGCAGAAGGAGATGCAGAAGGAGAAGCAGCAGAACAAGTAGAACCAGAAATTCAGGCAGGAGAAACAGAAGAAGCAGAAGCAGAAAGAGAAGCAAAAAGAGAAGCAGAAGGAGAAGTAGAAGAAGCAGCAGAAGGAGAAGCAGCAGAAGAAGCAGAAAACAAGCAGGAGAAGCAGAAGCAGAAAGAGAAGTAGAAGCAGAAGAAGCAGAAGAAGCAGAAGCAGAAGAAGAAGCAGTAGAATCATAAGAAGCAGAAACAGGAGAAGCAGAAGCAGAAGAACAAGAAGAAGCATAAGAAGAAGCAGAGGGAGAAACAGAAGAAGGAGAAGGAGCAGCAGAAGGTGAAGCAGAAGGAGATGGAGAAGCAGAAAGAGAAGCAGAAACAAAAGGAGAAGAAGAAGGATTAGTTGGAGAATCAGAAGAAGCAGAAGCAGAAAGAGAAGCAGAAGAAGGAGAAGGAGAAACAGAAGCAGAGGAAAGGAAGGAGAAGCAGAAGAAGCAGAAGCGGGAGAAGCAGAAGAAGAAGAAGAAACAGAAGAAGGAGAAGGAGCAGAAGGAGAAGCAGAAGCAGAATTAGAAGCAGAAAGAGAAGGAGAAGAAACAGTAGCAGGAGAAGCAGAAGCAGAAGAAAGAGAAGAAGCTGAAGAAGCAGAAGCAGGACCTGAAGCAGAAGAAACAGAACAAGCAGAAGAAGCAGTAGCAGAAGCAGAACGAGAAGCAGAAGAAGAAGAAGGAGAAGGAGAAAGAGAAGGATGAGGAATAGGAAGAGCAGAAGGACAATCAGAAGCAAAACGAGAAGCGGAAGGAGCAGCAGAAGGAGAAGCAGAAGGAGAAGCAGAAGAAGGAGAAGCAGAAGCAGAAGAAGCAGCAGAAGGAGAAGCAGAAGAAGATGCAGAAGGAGAAGCAGGAGAAACAGAAGAAGCAAAAGCAGAAGGAGAAGCAGAAGTAGGAGAAGGAGAAGGAGAAGGAAGGTCAGCAGAAGCAATAGGAGAAGCAGAAGGAGAAGCAGAAGCAGAATTGGAAGCAGAAAGAGAAGCAGTAGAAGCAGAAGAAGCAGGAAAGGCAGAAGAAGACGAAAGAGAAGAAGAAGAAGATGAAGAAGAAGAAGAAGAAGAAGAAGAAGAAGAAGAAGAAGAAGAAGAAGAAGAAGAAGAAGAAGAAGAAAAAAAAGAAGAAGAAACATAAGGAGAAGCATAAGGAGAAGCATAAGGAGAAGCATAAGGAGAAGCATAAGGAGAAGCAGTGGAAGCAGAAGAAGCAGAAGCAGGAGAAGCAGAAGAAAAAGAATAAGCAAAAGAAGCAGAAGCAGAAGTAGCAGGAGAAGCAGAAGAAGAAGACGGAGAAGGCAAGAGAGAGGGATTAGGAGTAGGAGGAGCAAAAGGATAAGCAGAAGCAGAAAGAGACGCAGAAGGAAAAGCAGCACGAGAAGTAGGAGAAGCAGGAGAAGCAGAAGCAGGAGAAGCAGAAGAAACAGAAGACGCAGAAGCAGAATGAGAAGCAGAAGGAGAAATTGAAGCAGAAGGAGAAGCAGAACCAGAAGGAGAAGCAGAACAATGAGAAGGAGAAGCAGAAAGAAACTCAGAAAGAGAAGCAGAACGAGAAGCAGGAGAAGCAGAAGCAGAAGAAACAGAAGGAGAAGAAGCAGAAGGAGA
>NW_012300033.1:0-3616 GCF_000151885.1 Dipodomys ordii | reverse complement strand
AACAGGAGAAGGACAAGAAGCAGAAGCAGAAGGAGAAGCAGAAAGAGAAGGAGGGGAAGCAGAAGAAGCAGAAGCAGGAGAAGCAGAAGCATAAGAATCCGAAGAAGCAGAAGCAGAACCTGAAGCAGAAGGAGAAGCAGAAGAATCAGAATCTGGAGAAGCAGAATGAGAAGCAGAAGGAGAAGCAGAAGCAGAAAGAGAATCAAAAGCAGAAGGAGAAGCAGAAGAAACAGAAGAAGTAGAAGCAGTAGCAGTTGTAGCAGAAACAAAAGGAAAAGCAGAAGAACAAGAAGGAGAAGGAAAAACAGAAGGAGAAGCAGAAGGAGAAGCAGAAGGAGAAGCAGGTAAAGCAGAAGAAGAAGAAGCAGAAGGAGAATGAGAAGGAGAAGCAGAAGAAAGAGAAGGAGAAGCAGAAGCAGAAGAAGATGCAGAAGGAGAAGCAGAAGAAGCATAAGCAGAAGGAGAATCAGGAAAAGCAGAAGAAGCAGAAGCAAAAGGAGAAGCAAAAGAAGGAGAAGGAGAAGCAGAGGCAGAAGAAGAAGCATAAGGACAAGCACAAGCAGAAGGAGATGCAGAAGGAGAAGCAGGAGAAGCAGAAGAAGCATAAGCTGAAGGAGAAACAGAAGTAGGAGAAGGAGAAGGAGGAGAAGAAGAAGCAGAAGGAGAAGCAGAAGCAGAATGAGAATCAGAAAGAGAAGCAGGAGGAGGACAAGAAGCAGAAGCAGGAGAAGCCGAAAGAGAAGAAGCAGAAACAGAAGCAGAAGGAGAAGCAGAAGCAGAAGGAGAAGCAGCAGAAGAAGTAGAACCAGAAATTCAGGCAGCAGAAACAGAAGAAGCAGAAGCAGAAGGAGAAGCCAAAAGAGAAGCAGAAGGGGAAGTAGAAAAAACAGCAGAAGAAGCAGAAAAACAAGCAGGAGAAGCAGAAGCAGGAAGAGAAGTAGAAGCAGAAGAAGCAAAAGAAGAAGAAGAAGCAGTAGAAGCAGAAGAAGCAGAAGCAGGAGAAGCAGAACCAGAAGAAAAAGAAGAAGCATAAGAAGCAGAAGCAGAGTGAGAAACAGAAGAAGGAGAAGGAGCAGCAGAAGGTGAAGCAGAAGGAGATGCAAAAGGAGAAAGAGAAGCAGAAAGAGAAGGAGAAGAAGAAGGAGAAGTTGGAGAATCAGAAGAAGCAGAAGCAGAAAGAGAAGCAGAAGAAGGAGAAGGAGAAGCAGAAGGAGAAGGACAAGCAGGAGAAGCAGAAGAAGCAGAAGCGGGAGGAGCAGAAGAAGAAGAAGAAACAGAAGAAGGACAAGGAGCAGAAGGAGAAGCAGAAGCAGAAGGAGAAGCAAAATTGAAGCAGAAGAAGCAGTAGCTGGAGAAGCAGAAGCAGAAGAAACAGAAGAAGCCGAAGAATCAGAAGGAGAACCTGAAGCAGAAGGAGAAGCAGAAGCAGCAGAAGCTGGAAAAGCAGAAGCAGAAGAAACCGAACAAGCAGAAGAAGCAGAAGCAGAACAAGAAGCAGAAGAAGAGGGAGAAAGAGAAGGATTGGGAGTAGGAGGAGCAGAAGCAGAATAAGAAGCAGAAAGAGAAGCAGAAGGAGAAGCAGAAGGAGAAACAGAATCAGAAGCAGGAGAAGCAGAAGCAGAAAGAGAAGCACAAGAAGGAGGAATTGAAGGAGAAGGAGAATGAGACGGAGAAGCAGAAGGAGAAGAAGGAGAAGCAGAAGAAGAAGAAGCAGGAGAAGCAGAAACAGAAGAAACAGAAAAAGCAGAAGAAGCAGCAGCAGGAGAAGCAGAAGAAAAGAAGGAAAAGGAGAAAGAGAAGGATTAGGAGTAGGAGAAACAGAAGGATAAGCAGAAGCAGAAAGAGAAGCAGAAGGAGAAGCAGGAGAAGCAGAAGAAGCAGAAGCAGGAGAAGCAGAAGCAGAATGAAAAGCAGAAGAAGGAGAAATTGAAACAGAAGAAGATGCAGAAGGAGAAGCAGAAGAAGGAGAAGCAGAAGGAGAAGCATAAGGAGAAACAGAAGGAGAAAGCAGGAGAAGCAGAAGCAGGAGAAGCAGAATCAAAAGAAATAGAAGAAGGAAAAGAAGCAGAAGCAGAAAGAGAAGCACAAACAGAAGGAGAAGCAGAAATAGAAGCAGAAGAAGCAGAAGCAGAACCTGAAGCAGAAGGAGAAGCAGAAGAAGCAGAATCTGGAGAAGAAGGAGAACCAGAAGGAGAAGCAGAAGCAGAAAGAGAAGCAAAAGCAGAAGGAGAAGCAGAAAGAGAAGCAGAAGAAACAGAAGAAGCAGAAGCAGAGGCAGTAGCAGAAGAAGCTGAAGATGCAGAAGCAGATAGAGAAGCAGAAGGAATAGCAGAATAACGACAAGGAGAAACAGAAGGAGAAGAAGAATGAGAAGCAGTAGGAGAAGCAGGAAAAACAGAAGAAGCAGAAACAGACGGAGAAGCAGAAGAAGGAGAAGCAGAAGCAGAAGAAGAAGCAGAAGGAAAAGCACAAGCAGAAGGAGATGCAGAAGGATTAGTAGGAGAAGCAGAAGAAGCAGAAGCAGAAGGAGAAGCAGAAGGAGAAGAAGCAGAATCAGAAGAAGCAGAAGGAGAAGTAGAAAGAGAAGCCGACGAAGAGAAGCAGAACGAGAAGCAGGAGAAGCAGAAGAAGCAGAGCGGGAGAAGCAGAAGAAAAGAAACAGAAGAAATAGAAGGAGCAGAAGCAGAAGGAGGAGCAGAAGCAGAAGGAGAAGCAGAAAGAGAAGCAGGAAAAGCAGAAGGAGCAGAAGCAGGAGAAGCAGAAGCAGAAGAAACAGGAGAAGGACAAGAAGCAGAAGCAGAAGGAGAAGCAGAAACAGAAGGAGAAGCAGAAAGAGAAGGAGCAGAAAGAGAAGGAGGGGAAGCAGAAGAAGCAGAAGCAGGAGAACCAGAAGCATAAGAATCCGAAGAAGCAGAAGCAGAACCTGAAGCAGAAGGAGAAGCAAGAGAAGAAGAAGAAGCAGAATCTGGAGAAGCAGAATGAGAATCTGAAGGAGAAGCAGAAGCAGAAAAAGAATCAAAAGGAGAAGGAGAAGAGGAAGAAACAGAAGAAGCAGAAGCAGTAGCAGTTGCAGCAGAAGCAGAAGGAGAAGCAAAAGTAAAAGCAGAAGAACGAGAAGGAGAAGGAGAAACAGAAGGAGAAACAGAAGGAGAAGCAGAAGAAGCAGAAGGAGAAGCAGAAGGAGAAACACAAGCAGAAGAAGCAGCAGAAGGAGAAGCAGAAGCAGAAGAAGATGCAGAAGGAGAAGCAGGAGAAGCAGAAGAAGCAGAAGTAGAAGGAGAAGGAGAAGTAGGAGAAGGAGAAGGAAGAGCCACAGAAGCAATAGGAGAAGCAGAAGGAGAAGAAGAAGCAGAATGAGAAGCAGAAAGAGAAGCAGTAGAAGAAGAAGAAGCAGGAAAAGCAGAAGCAGCAGAAAGAGAAGAAGAAGAAGAAGAAGAAGAAGAAGAAGAAGAAGAAGAAGAAGAAGAAGAAGAAGAAGAAGAAGAAGAAGAAGAAGAAGAAGAAGAAGAAGAAGAAGAAGAAGAAGAAGAAGAAGGAGAAGGAGAAGCAGAAGAAGCAGAAGCAGAAGGAGAAGCAAAAAGAGAAGCACAAGGAGTAGTAAAAGAAGCAGCATGAT
>NW_012300032.1:0-3617 GCF_000151885.1 Dipodomys ordii | reverse complement strand
CGCTGTGTCCCCCGCTGTGTCCTCGCTGTGTCCCCCACTGTGTCCCGCTGTGTCCTGGTGTGTCTGCTGTGTCCCCGCTGTGTGCCTGCTGTGTCCCGCTGTGTCTCCACTTTGTCCCGCTGTGTCCCACTGTGTCCCCGCTGTGTCCCGCTGTGTCCCGCTGTGTCCCCGCTGTGTGCCCGCTGTGTCCCGCTGTGTACACCGCTGTGTCCAGCTGTGTCACCGCTGTGTCTCGCTGTGGCCACTCTCTGTCTCCGCTGTCCCCCGCTGTGTCCCCCGCTGTGTCCCGCTGTGTCTCGCTGTGTCCCCCGCTTTTTCCTGCTGTGTCCCGCAGTGTCCCCGCTGTGTCCCGCTGTGTAACACTGTGTCCCGTGGTGTCCCACTCTGTCCCACGTTTTGTCCCCCGCTGAGTCCCCTCTGTGTCGCCGCTGTGTCCCCCTGTGTCCTCGCTGTGTCCCCTGCTGTCTCCCGCTTTGTCTCCCGCTGTGTTCCGCTGTGTCCGGCTGTGTCCCCGCTGTGTCCCCAGCTGTGTCCAGCTATGTACCCTGCTGTGTCCTGCTATGTTCCTGCAGTGTCCCCGCTGTGTCCCGCTGTGTCCTCGCTGTGTCCCCAGCTGTGTACCCCACTGTGTTCCGCGTGTCCCTGCTGTATCGACGCTGGGTCCCACTGGGTACCGCTGTGTCATCCCTGTGTCCCCCGCTGTGTCACGCTGTGTCCCCCGCTGTGTCTCTGCTGTGTCCCCGCTGTGTCCCGCTGTGTACTGCTGTGTCCCCCGCTGAGTCCTGCTGTGTCCCAATATGTCCTCGCTCTGTCCCCCGCTATGTCCCGCTGTGTCCCCCGCTGTGTCCCACTGTGTCCTTGCTGTGTCTCAGGCTTTGTGCCGCTGTGTCCTCGCTGTGTCCCCCGCTGTGTCCCGCTGTGTCCTGCTGTGTCACGCTGTTTCCCCGCTGCATCCCCGCTGTGTCCCTTTGTGTACCCCGCTGTGTCCAGCTTTGTCCCCGCTGTGTCTCACTGTGTCCCACGCTCTGTCCCCCACTGTGTCCCACTCTGTCCTCTGTGTCCCGCTTTGTCCCGCGCTGTGTCCCACTGTGTCCCCGCAGGGTCACTGCTGTTTCCCGCTGTGTCCCGCTGTGTTCCGTGGTGTCCCTCTTTGTCTCCCGCTGTGTCCCCCGCTGAGTCCCTGCTGTTTCACCGCTGTGTCCCGCTGTGTCCTCGCTGTGTCCCCCGCTTTCTCTCGCTCTGTCCTTCGCTGTGTCTCACGCTTTGTCCCCGCTGTGTCCCACTGTGTCCCGCTGTGTCCGGCTGTGCCCCCATTGTGTCCCGTTGTGTCCACAGCTGAGTACCACGCTGTGTAACGCTGTGTGCCCGCTGTATCGACGCTGTGTCCCGCTGGGTCCCGCTGTGTCCTCGCTGTGTTCCCCGCTGTGTCCCGCTGTGTCCCCCGCTTTGTCCTCGCTGTGTCCCCCACTGTGTCCTGCTGTGTCCTCGCTGTGTCCCCCGCTGGGTCCACCGCTGTGTCCCGTTGTGTCCCCAGCTGTGTCCCCCACTATGTCCCGATGTGTCTACTGCTGTGTCCATGCTATGTCTTGCTGTGTCGCGCTGTGTCCCCCGCTGTGTCCGCTGCTGTGTCCTGCTGTTTTCCCCGCTGTGTTACCAATGTATCCCGCTGTGTCCTCGCTGTGTCCCGCTGTGTCTCGCTGTGCCCCCACTCTGTCCCGTTGTGTCCACAGCTGGGTACCACGCTGTGTATCCCTGTGTCCCCTCTGTATCGACGCTGTCTCCTGCTGGGTGCCATTGTGTCCTCGCTGTGTCCTCGCTGTGTCCCGCTGTGTCCCATCAGTATCGACGCTGGGTCCCGCTGGGTCCCGCTGTGTCCTCCCTGTGTCCCACGCTGTGTCCCGCTGTGTCCGCCACTGTGTCCCACTGTGTCTACTGCTTTGTCCCCGCTGTGTCCCGCTGTGTCCCGCTGTGTCCTCGCTGTATCCCACGCTGTGTTCTGCTGTGGCCTCACTTTTTTTCCCCGCTGTGTCCCGCTGTGTACCCCTCTGTGTCCCCCCGCTGTGTCCCGCTGTGTCCCCCACTGTGTCCCTGCTGTGTCCCCGCTGTGTCCGGCTGTGTCCCGCTGTGTACTGCTGTGTCCCCCGCTGAGTCCCGCTGTGTCCCAATGTGTCCTCGCTCTGTCCCCCTCTGTGTACCGCTGTGTCCTTCCTGTGTCCCCCGCTGTGTCCTGCTGTGTCCCGCTGTGTCCCGCTCTGTCCTTGCTGTGTCCCCCACTGTGTGCAGCTGTGTCCTCGCTGTGTCCCCCGCTGTGTCTCGCTGTGTCCTATTGTGTCACGCTGTTTCCCTGCTGTGTCCCTGCTGTGTCCCTCTGTGTACCCCGCTGTGTCCAGCTTTGTCCCCGCCGTGTCTCGCTGTGTCCCCCACTGTGTCCCACTGTGTCCCCCGCTGAGTCCCCGCTGTGTCCCCGCTGTGTCCCGCTGTGTCCCGCTGTGTCCTTGCTGTGACCCGGTCTGTCCCCACTGTATCGACGCTGTGTCCCGCTGTGTTCCGCTGTGTCCTCGCTGTGTTCCCCGCTATGTCCCCAGGTGAGTCCCCTCTGTGTCCCCGCTGTATCCCGCTGTGTCCCCCGCTGTGTCCCGCTGTGTCCCCCGCTGTGTCCTGCTGTGTCCCGCTGTGTCCTGCTGGGTCCCGCTGTGTCCCCGCTGTGTCCCCGCTGGGTCCCGCTGGGTCCACCGCTGTGTCCCGCTGTGTCCCCGCAGGTTCACCGCTGTTTCACGCTGTGTCCCGCTGTGTTCCGTGGTGTCCCGCTTTGTCCCCCGCTGTGGCCCCCCCTGACCCACCTTTGTGTCCCCGCTGTGTCCCGCTGTGTCCTCGCTGTGTCCGCCTCTGTCTCCCGCTCTGTCCACCGCTGTGTCTCACGCTTTGTCCCCGCTGGGTCCCGCTGTATCCCGCTCTGTTCCCCACTGTGTCCCCCGCTGAGTCCTCTATGTGTCGCTGCTGTGTCCCGCTGTGTCCTCGCTGTGTCCCCTTCTATCTCCCGCTTTGTCCCACGCTGTGTCCCGCTGTGTCCCGCTGTGTCCTCGCTGTGTCCCCCGCTGTGTCCTGCTGTGTTCCCGCTGTGTCCCAAGCTGTGTCCCGCTGTGTGCCCCGCTGTGTCCTGCTGGGTCCCGCTGTGTCCCCGCTGTGTCCCCGCTGTGTCCTCGCTTTGTTCCCCGCTGTGTCCCTCTGTGTCCCCCGCTGTGTCCCGCTGTGTCTACTGCTGTGTCCCCACTGTGTCCCTCTGTGTCTCGCTGTGTCCCGCTGTGTCCTCGCTGTTTCCCACGCTGTGTTCTGCTGTGTCCTCGCTGTGTCCCCCGCTGTGTCCCGTTGTGTACCCAGCTGTGTACCCCGCTGTGTCCCGCTGTGTCCCCGCTGTATCGACGCTGTGTCCCGCTTGGTCCCGCTGTATCCTCGCTGTGTTTCCCGCAGTGTCCCGCTGTTTACTCCTCTGTGTCCCCCGCTGTGTCCCGCTGTGTCCCGCTGTGTACTGCTGTGTCCCCCGCTGAGTCCCGCTGTGTCCCCGTTGTGTCCCAATGTGTCCTCGCTGTGTCCCGCGCTGGGTCCCGCTGTGTGCACTA
>NW_012300031.1:0-3617 GCF_000151885.1 Dipodomys ordii | reverse complement strand
ACTGTGTCATGTGGTGTCCCGCTTTGTCCCCCGCTATGTCCACTGCTGAGTCTCCACTGTGTCCCCGCTGTGTCCCGCTGTGTCCCCCGCTGTGTCCCGCTGTGTCCCCCGCTGTGTCCCTCGCTGTGTCCCCCTCTGTGTACCGCTGTGTCCCGCTGTGTCATCCGCTGTGTCCTTGTTGTGTCCCTGCTGGGTCCCGCTGTGTCACCGCTGTGTCCCGCTCTGTCCCCGGTCTATAGACGCTGTGTCCTGCTGTGTCCCCCCCTGTGTCCTCGCTTTATCCCATGCTGTGTTAAGCTGTGTCCTCCCTGTGTCCCCCTCTGTGTCCAGCTGTGTCCCCTGCTGTGCCCCGCAGTGTCCCGCTGTGTCCCGCTGGGTCCCGCTGGGTCCCTCGCTGTGTCCCGCTGTGTCCCCCGCTGTGCCCCGCAGTGTCCCAATGTGTCCCGCTCTGTCCCCCACTGTGTCCCCCGCTGAGTCCTCTATGTGTCGCCGCTGTGTCCCGCTGTGTCCTCGCTGTGTCCCCTGCTGTCTCCCGCTTTGTCCCACGCTGTCTCACGCTTTGTCCCCACTGGGTCCCGCTGTGTCCCGCTCTGTCCCCCACTGTGTCCCCCGCTGAGTCCTCTATGTGTCGCCACTGTGTCCCGCTGTGTCCTCGCTGTGTCCCCTGCTGTGTCCTGCTGTGTCCCACTGTGTGCCCCGCTGTGTCCCATTATGTTCCCGCAGTGTCCCCGCTGTGTCCTCGCTGTGTTCCCCGCTGTGTCCCGCTGTGTCCCCCGCTGTGTCTCGCTGTGTCTACTGCTGTGTCCCCACTGTGTCCCGCTGTGTCTCGCTGTGTCCCGCTGTGTCCTTGCTGTTTCCCACGCTGTGTTATGCTGTGTCCTCGCTGTGTCCCCAGCTGTGTCCCGTTGTGTCCCCAGCTGTGTACCCCACTGTGTCCCGCTGTGTCCCCGCTGTATCGACGTTGTGTCCCGCTGGGTCCCGCTGTGTCCTCCCTGTGTTCCCCCACTGTGTCCCGCTATGTACCCCTCTCTGTCCCTCGCTGTGACACGCTGTGTCCCGCTGTGTACTGCTGTGTCCCCCGCTGTGTCCGGCTGTGTCCCCGCTGTGTCCCAATGTGTCCACGCTGTGTCCCGCGCTGGGTCCCGCTGGGTACCCCCTGTTTCCCCCGCTGTGTCCCCTGCTGTGTCCCCCGCAGTGCCAGCGCTGTGTCCCGCTGTGTCCTCGCTGTGTCCCCCGCTGTCTCCTGCTCTGTACCCCGCTGTGTCTCAAGCTTTGTCCCCGCTGTGTCCCACTGTGTCCTGCTGTGTCCCGCTGTGTCCCCACTGTGTCCCGCTGGGTCCCGCTGGGTCCCGCTGTGTCCTCGATGTTTCCCACGCTGTGTTCTGCTGTGTCCTCGCTGTGTCCCCCACTGTGTCCCGTTGTGTTCACAGCTGTGTACCACGATGTGTAACGCTGTGTCCCCGCTGTATCGACGCTGTGTACCGCTGGGTCCCGCTGTGTCCTCGCTGTGTTCCTCGCAGGGTCCCGCTGTGTCCCCCCTGTGTGCCCCGCTGTGTCCCACTGTGTCCCGCTGTGTCCCCCGCTGTGTCCCCCGCTGTGTCCCTATGTGTCCCACGCTTTGTCCCCCTGTGTCCCCGCAGTTTCCCCGCTGTGTCCCGCTGTTTCCCACTGTGTTCTGTGGTCTCCCGCTTTGTCCCCCGCTGTGTCATCCGGTGAGTCGCCGGTGTGTCCCCGCTTTGTCCCGCTGAGTTCTCCATGTGTCCCCCGCTGTGTCCGGCTGTGTCCCGCGCTGTGTCCCCCGCTGTGTCCCCGCAGTGTCAGCGCTGTGTCCCGCTGTGTCCTCGCTGTGTCCCCCGCTGTCTCCCGCTGTGTCCCCCGCTGTGTCCCGCTGTGCCCTGCAGTGTCCCGCTCTGTCCCGCTGTGTCCTCGCTGTGTCCCCGCTGTGTCCCCCGCTGTCTCCAGCTCTGTCCCATTCTGTGTCTCACGCTTTGTCCCCGCTGTGTCCCACTGCGTCCCACTGTGTCCCGCTGTGTCCCGCTGTGTCCCGTGGTGTCCCGCTTTGTCCCCCGCTGTGTCCCCGGCTGAGTCTCGCTGTGTCCCCACTGTGTCCTCTCTGTGTCCCCCGCTGTGTCCTGCTCTGTTCCCCACTGTGTCTCCCGTTTTGTCCCTGCTGTGCCCCGCTGTGTCCCGCTGTGTCCCGCTGTGTAGCCCACTGTATCCCGTTGTGTCAACAGATGTGTACCCCGCTGTGTCCCGCTGTGTACCCGCTGTATCGACGCTGTGTCCCGCTGGGTCCTGCTGTGTCTCTCTCTGTGTTCCCCACTGTGTCCCGCTCTGTCTCCTGCTGTGTCCCTTGCTGTGTCCCCCGCTGTGTCCCGCTGTGTCCCCCGCTGTGTCCTTGCTGTGTCCCCGCTGGGTCCCGCTGGGTCCCACAGTGTCCCCCGCTGAGTCCGGTTGTTTCACCGCTGTGTCCCGCTGTGTCCCCACTCTATCGACGCTGTGTCCCGCTGGGTCCCGCTGTGTCCTCTCTTTGTTCCCCGCTGTGTCCCGCTGTGTCCCCCGCTGTGTATCTCGCTGTGTCCCGCTGTGTCCCCGGCTGTGTCCGGCTGTGTCCCGCTGTGTCCCCCGCTGTGTCCAGCTGTGTCCTCGCTGTGTCCTCCGCTGTCCCCCACTTTGTCCCATGCTGTGTCCTACTGTGTCCCACTGTGTCTCTGCTGTGTCCCCCGCTGTGTCCCGCTGTGTCCCCCGCTGTGTCCTGCTGGGTCCCGCTGTGTCCCCGCTGTGTCCCTGCTGTGTCCGGCTGTGTCCCCTGCTGTGTCCCGCTGGGTCCCGCTGTGTCCCCCGCTGTGTCCCGCTGTGTCCCCGCAGGTTCACCGCTGTTTCACGCTGTGTCCTGCTGTGTTCCGTGGTGTCCCGCTTTGTTCCCCGCTGTGTCCCGCTGTGTCCACTGCTGGGTCCCCGCTGGGTCCCGCTGTGTCTCGCTGTTTCCCGCTTTGTCCTTGCTTTGTCCCATGCTGTGTTCCGCTGTGTCCTCCCTGTGTCCCCCGCTGTATCCCGCTGTGTCCCCCGCTGTGCCCCGCAGTGTCCCGCTGTGTCCCGCTGTGTCCTCGCTGTATCCCACTGTGTCCCCGCTGTTTCCCCGCTGGGTCCTGCTGTGTCTCGCTGTGTCCCGCTGGGTCCCCCGCTTTGTCCCGCTGTGTCCCCGCAGTGTCCCCGCTGTGTCCCTCTGTGTCCCACTGTGTCCTGTGGTGTCCCGATTTGTCCCCCACTATGTCCCCTGCTGAGTCCCCTCTGTGTCCCCGCTGTGTCCCGCTGTGTCCTCCGCTGTGTCCCGCTGTGTCACCCGCTGTGTCCTGCTGTGTCCCGCTGTGTCATGATTGGTCCCGCTGTGTCCCGCTGTGTCCCGCTGTGTACCGCTGTGTCCCCGCTGTGTCCCGCTGTGTCCCCCCATGTTCCCCACTGTGTCCCGCAGTGAACCCCCCTGTGTCCCGCTGTGTCCCACTGTATCCCGTGATGTCCCGCTATGTCCACTGCTGTGACCCCGGATGATTCACGCTGTGGACACCCTAGTGTACACTCTGAGTCCCCCTCCTGTGTCCTGCTCCTGATACCCACTG
>NW_012300030.1:0-3617 GCF_000151885.1 Dipodomys ordii | reverse complement strand
TCACCCACTCTATCGACGCTGTGTCCCGCTGTGTCCCCCGCTGTGTCTCTCGCTGTGTCCCGCTGTGTCCCCGGCTGTGTCCGGCTGTGTCCCGCTGTGTCCCCCGCTGTGTCCTTGCTGTGTCCCCGCTGTGTCCCGCTGTGTCCCGCAGTGTCCCCAGCTGTGTCCCGCTGTGTCACCGCTGTGTCCCGCTTTGTCCTCGCTGTGTCCCCCGCTGTGTCCCGCTTTGTGCCTGCTGTGTACCCCGCTGTGTCCCTCTGTGTCCCCCGCTGTGTCCCGCTGTGTCCCCTGCTGTGTCCCCACTGTGTCACGCTGTGTTTCGCTGTGTCCGGCTGTGTCCTCGCTCTGTCTCCCTCAGTGTCCAGCTGTGTCTTCTCTGTGTCCCCCGCTGTGTCCCGCTGAGTCCCCTGCTGTGTCCCGCTGTGTCACGCTCTGTCCCCTCTCTGTCCCTCTGTGTCCAGCTCTGTCCCTGTTGTGTGTCCGCTGTGCCCCGCTGTGTACCCTTCTGTGTCCAGCTGTGTCCCCTCTGTGTCCCACTGTTTCCCTTCTCTTTCCCCCGCTGTCCACCGCTGTGTCCCCCGGCTGTGTCCCGCAGTGTCCCCGCTGTGTCCCGCTGTGTCCTACTGTGTCCCGTGGTGTCCCGCTTTTTGCCCTCTATGTCCCCTGCTGAGTCCCCTCTGTGTCTCCGCTGTGTCCAGCTGTGTCCTCGCTGTGTCCTCCGCTGTCTCCCGCTTTGTCCCACGTTGTGTCTTACTGTGTCCCACTGTGTCCCTGCTGTGTCCCCCGCTGTGTCCCGCTGTGTCCCCCACGGTGTCCCGTTGTGTCAACAGCTGTGTACCCCGCTGTGTCCCTGCTGTATCGACGCTGTGTCTCGCTGGGTCCTGCTGTGTCTATCTCTGTGTTCCCCATTGTGTCCCGCTGTGTCCCGCTGTGTCCCCCGCTGTGTCCTTGCTGTGTCCCCGCTGTGTCCCGCTGGGTCCCGCATTGTCCCCCGCTGAGTCCCGTTGTGTCACCGCTGTGTCCCGCTGTGTCCCCGCTCTATCGATGCTGTGTCCCGCTGGGTCCCGCTGTGTCCTCTCTTTGTTCCCCACTGTGTCCCGCTGTGTCCCCCGCTGTGTCTCTTGCTGTGTCCCGCTGTGTCCCCGGCTGTGTCCGGCTGTGTCCCGCTGTGTCCCCCGTTGTGTCCTTGCTGTGTCCCCGCTGTGTCCCGCTGTGTCCCGCAGTGTCCCCAGCTGTGTCCCGCTGTGTCCTCGCTATGTCCCCCGCTGTGTCCCGTTCTGTCCTTGCTGTGTACCCCGCTGTGTTCCTCTGTGTCCCCGGCTGTGTCCCGCTGTGTCCCCTGCTGTGTCCCCACTGTGTCACGCTGTGTTTCGCTGTGTCCGGCTGTGTCCTCGCTCTGTCTCCCTCAGTGTCCAGCTGTGTCCTCCCTGTGTCCCCCGCTGTGTCCCGCTGAGTCCCCTGCTGTGTCCCGCTCTGTCCCGCTGTGTCCCGCTCTGTCCCATCTGTGTCTCTCTGTGTCCAGCTCTGTCCCCGTTGTGTGTCTGCTGTGCCCCGCTGTGTACCCTTCTGTGTCCAGCTGTGTCCCCTCTGTGTCCCGCTGTGTCCCTTCTCTGTCCCCCGCTGTCCACCGCTGTGTCCCCCGGCTGTGTCCCGCAGTGTCCCCGCTGTGTCCCGCTGTGTCCTACTGTGTCCCGTGGTGTCCCGCTTTTTCCCCTCTATGTCCCCTGCTGAGTCCCTTCTGTGTCCCCGCTGTGTCCAGCTGTGTCCTCGCTGTGTCCTCCGCTGTCTCCCGCTTTGTCCCACGCTGTGTCCTACTGTGTCCCACTGTGTCCCTGCTGTGTCCCCCGCTGTGTCCCGCTGTGTCCCGCTGTGTCCCCCGCTGTGTCCTGCTGGGTCCCGCTGTGTCCCCGCTGTGTCCCTGCTGTGTCCGGCTGTGTCCCCCGCTGTGTCCCGCTGTGTCCCGCTGTGTCCCGCGCTGTGTACCGCTGTGTCCCCGCAGGTTCACCGCTGTTTCACGCTGTGTCCTGCTGTGTTCCATGGTGTCCTGCTTTGTCCCCCGCTGTGTCCCGCTGTGTCCACTGCTGGGTCCGCGCTGGGTCCCGCTGTGTCTCGCTGTTTCCCGCTGTGTCCTCGCATTGTCCCATGCTGTGTTCCGCTGTGTCCTCCCTGTGTCCCCCGCTGTGTCCCGCTGTGTCCCCCGCTGTGCCCCGCAGTGTCCCGCTGTGTCCCGCTGTGTCCTCGCTGTGTCCCACTGTGTCCCCCCTGTTTCCCCGCCGGGTCCTGCTGTGTCCCGCTGTGTCCCGCTGTGTCCCCCGCTGTGCCCCGCAGTGTCCCGCTGGGTCCCGCTGGGTCTGCCGCTGTGTCCCACTGTGTCCCCCTCTGTGCCCCGCAGTGTCCCGCTGTGTCCCGCTCTGTCTCCCACTGTGTCCCCCGCTGAGTCCTCTATGTGTCGCCGCTGTGTCCCGCTGTGTCCTCGCTGTGTCCCCCGCTGTCTCCCGCTTTGTCCCACGCTGTGTCCCACTGTGTCCCGCTGTGTCCTCGCTGTGTCCCCTGCTGTGTCCTGATGTGTTCCCGCTGTGTCCCAAGCTGTGTCCCGCTGTGTCCCGCTGTGTGCCCCGCTGTGTCCCACTATGTTCCCGCAGTGTCCCCGCTGTGTCCCCGCTGTGTCCTCGCTGTGTTCCCCGCTGTGTCCCGCTGTGTCCCTCGCTGTGTCTCGCTGTGTCAACTGCTGTGTCCCCACTGTGTCCCGCTGTGTCTCGCTGTGTCCCGCTGTGTCCTCGCTGTTTCCCACGCTGTGTTCTGCTGTGTCCTCGCTGTGTCCCCCGCTGTGTCCCGTTGTGTCCCCAGCTGTGTACCCCACTGTGTCCCGCTGTGTCCCCACTGTATCGACGCTGTGTCCCGCTAGGTCCCGCTGTGTCCTCCCTGTATTCCCCACTGTGTCCCGCTATGTACCCCTCTGTGTCCCTCGCTGTGACCCGCTGTGTCCCGCTGTGTACTGCTGTGTCCCCGCTGTGTCCCGCTGTGTCCCCGCTGTGTCCCAATGTGTCCACGCTGTGTCCCGCGCTGGGTCCCGCTGGGTCCCCCCTGTTTCCCCCGCTGTGTCCCGCTGTGTCCGGCTGTGTCCCCCGCTGTGTCCCCCGCTGTGTCCCCCGCTGTCTCCCACTCTGTCCCCCGCTGTGTCTCACGATTTGTCCTCGCTGTGTCCCACTGTGTCCCGCTCTGTCCCGCTGTGCCCCCACTGTGTCCCGTTGTGTCCACAGATGTGTACCACGCTGTGTAAGGCTGTATCCCAGCTGTATCGACGCTGTGTCCCGCTGGGTCCCGCTGGGTCCTCGCTGGGTCCACCGCTGTGTCCCGCTGTTTCCACCGCTGTGTCCCGCTGTGTCCCCCGCTCTGTCCCCCTGTGTCCACCGCTGTGTCCTGCTGTTTCCCCCGCTGTGTCCCGCTGTGCCCTCGCTGTGTCCCCCGCTGTTTCACTCTCTGTCCCCCACTGTGTCTCACGCTTTGCCCTCCTGTGTCCCACTGTGTTCCGCTGTGTCCCGCTGTGCCCCCACTGTGTCCCGTTGTGTCCACAGCTGTGTACCATACTGTATAATGCTGTGTCCCTGCTGTATCGA
>NW_012300029.1:0-3617 GCF_000151885.1 Dipodomys ordii | reverse complement strand
GAGAGGGAGACAGCAGGGGACACAGCGAGGAAACAGCGGGTACACAGCAATGACACAGCGGGGACTCAGCGGGGGACACAGCGGGACACAGCGGGGGACACAGCGAGGACCCAGCGGGACCCAGTGGGACACAGCGTAGATACAGCGGGCACACAGCGTTACACAGCGTGGTACACAGCTGTGGACACAACGAAATACAGTGGGGGCACAGCGGAACACAGCGGGACACAGTGGGACACAGCGGGGACAAAGCGTGAGACACAGCGGGGGACAGAGCGGGAGACAGCGGGGGACACAGCGAGGACACAGCGGGACACAGCGGGGACTCAGCGGGGGCACAGCGGGAGACAAAGAGGGGCACCACGGAACACAGCGGGACACAGCGGGAAACAGCAGTGACCCTGCGGGGACACAGTGGGACACAGCTGGGGACACAGCGGGACACAGAGGGGAACAGAGTGGGAAACAGAGGGGGACAGAGCGTGGGACACAGTGAGACACAGCAGGTACAAAGCTGGACACAGCGGGGTACACAGAGGGACACAGCGGGGACGCAGCGGGGAAACAACGTGACACAGCAGGACACAGCGGGACACAGCGGGGGACACAGCAGTACACAGCAGGACAAAGCGGGAAACAGCGGTGACACAGCAGAGACACAGCGGGGGACACAGTGGGACAGAGTGGGGTACACAGCTGGGGACACAGCGAGGACACAGCGGGACACAGCGGGACACATCGGGGATACTGCGGGAACATAGCAGGACACAGTGGGGTACACAGCGGGACACAGCGGGACACAGCTGGGGACACAGCGGGGACACAGCGGGACACAGCGGAACATAGTGGGAGACAAAGCGGGAGACAGCGGGGCACACAGCGAGGACACAGGGGGACACAGAGGCGACACAGAGGGGACTCAGAGGGGGACACAGCGTGGGACAAAGTGGGACACCACGAGACACAGTGTTACACAGCGGGACACAGCGGGGACACTGCGGGACACAGCAGGAAAAAGCGGGGGACACAGCGGGACACAGCGGGGCACACAGCGGGGGACAGCGGAGACAGAGAGTGGCCACAGCGAGACAAAGCGGTGACACAGCTGGACACAGCGGGGTACACAGCGGGACACAGCGGGCACAAGCGGGGACACAGCGGGACACAGCGGGACACAGCGGGGACACAGTGGGACACAGCGGGACACAGCAGGCACACAGCGGGGACACAGCGGGACACAGCGGGGACAGAGAGGGACATCGCCGGACACAGCGGGACACAGCGGGGGACACAGCGGGACACAGTGGGGGACCCAGTGAGGACACAGCGGGACACAGCAGGGACACAGCAAGGACACAGCGGGGGACAAAGCGGGGGACACAGCGGGACACAGCGGGCACACAGTGGGACACAGCGGGACACAACAGGCACACAGCGGGGACACAGCGGGACACAGCGGGACACAGCGGGGACAGAGAAGGACATAGCCGGACATGCGGGACACAGCGGGGGACACAGCGGGACACAGTGGGGGACCCAGTGAGGACACAGCGGGACACAGCAGGGGACACAGCAAGGACACAGCGGGGGACACAGCAGGGGACACAGCGGGACACAGCGGGGAACACAGCGAGGACACAGCGGGACACAGTGGGACAGAGCGTCGATACAGCGGGGACACAGCGTTACACAGCGTGGTACACAGTTGTGGACACAACGGGACACAGCGGGACTCAGTGGGGCACAGCAGTACACAGCGGGACACAACGGGACACAGCAGGGACACAGCAGGGACACAGCGGGGGACACAGCGGGACACAGCGGGGGACACAGGGAGGACACAGCGGTACCCAGGTGAACCCAGCGTCGATATGGCATTGACACAGCAGGACACAGCGGGGAAAAAAGCGAGGACACAGCGGAACACAGCGTGGGACACAGCGAGGACACAGCGAGGACACAGCGGGACACAGCGGGGACACAGCCGTAGACACAGCGGGACACAGTGGCGGACACAGCGGGACACAGCGGGGAACACAGCGAGGACACAGCGGGACCCAGGGCGACACAGCGTCGATACAGCGGGTACACAGCGTTACACAGCGTGGTACACAGCTGTGAACACAACGGGGCACAGTGGGGGCACAGCGGGACACAGCGGGACACAGTGGGACGCAGCAGGGACAAACCTTGAGACACAGCAGGGTACAGAGCGGGAGACAGCAGGGGACACAGCGAGGACACAGCGGTGCACAGCGCTAACACTGCGGGGCGCACAGCGGTACACAGCAGGGAACACAGCGGGACATAGCGGGGGCACAGCGGGGGACACAGCGGGACACAGCGGGACACAGCGGGGGACACAGGAAGGATACAGCGGTACACAGCAGGGGACAGAGCGAGGACACATTGGGACACAGCGGGACTCAGCGGGGGACACAGCAGTACACAGAGGGACACAGCAGGAACACAGCAGGGGACACAGCGGGAAACAGCGGGGGACACAGAGGGGTACACAGCGGGACACAGCGAGGAAAAAAGTGAGGCCACAGCAGTACACAGCGTGGGACACAGCGAGGACACAGCGGGACACAGCGGGACACAGCGGCGACAAAGCAGTAGACACAGCGGGACACACTGGCGGACACGGCGGGACATAGCTGGGGACACAGGGAGGACACAGCGGGACCCAGTGGGACCCAGCGTCGATACAGCGGGGACACAGCGGGACACAGCGAGGTACACAGCTGGGGACACAACGGGACACAGCGGGGGACACAGCGAGGACACAGCGGGACACAGCGGGACACTGCGGGAACATAGCGGGACACAGCGGGGGACACAGCGGAACACAGCGGGACACAGCTGGGGACATAGCGGGGACACAGCGGGATACAGCGGGGGACACAGGGAGGACACAGCGTGACACAGCGGAACAAAGCGGGGGACAAAGCGGGAGACAGCGGGGGACACAGCGAGGACACAGCGGGACACAGCGGGACACAGCGGGGACAAAACAGTAGACACAGCGAGACACAGTGGCAGACACGGCGGGACATAGCTAGGGACACAGGGAGGACACAGCGGGACACAGTGGGACCCAGCGTCGATACAGCGTGGACACAGCGGGACACAGCGAGGTACACAGCTGGGGACACAACGGGACAGAGCGGGGGACACAGCGAGGACGCAGCGGGACACAGCGCGACACTGCGGGAACATAGCGGGACACAGCGGGGTACACAGCGGGACACAGCGGGACACAGCTGGGGACACAGCGGGGACACAGCGGGACACAGCGGGGGAAACAGCGAGGACATAGCGTGACACAGCGGGGACACAGCGGGGGACAAAGCGGGAGACAGCGGGGGACACAGCGAAGACACAGCAGGACACAGCGGCCACAAAGAGGGGACTCAGCGGTGGACACAGCGGAGGACAAAGAGGGACACCACGGGACACAGTGTGACACAGTGGGACACAGCGGGACACTGCGGGGACACAGCAGACAAAGCGGGGGAAATAGCGGGACACAGCGGGCACACAGCGGGGACACAGCGGGACACAGCGGGGACACAGAGGGGACTCAGCAGAGACATAGAGGGGAAAAAGCGGGA
>NW_012300028.1:0-3618 GCF_000151885.1 Dipodomys ordii | reverse complement strand
TAGCGGGACACAGCGGGACACAGACGGACACAGCGGGACACAGTGGGGGACACAGGGGGTACAAACCGGGACAGAGCGGGATACACAGCGAGGACACAGTGGGA
The DNA here is from genome assembly GCF_000151885.1 of Dipodomys ordii. Classification (NCBI taxonomy): domain Eukaryota; kingdom Metazoa; phylum Chordata; class Mammalia; order Rodentia; family Heteromyidae; genus Dipodomys; species Dipodomys ordii. The sequence goes on along the minus strand of NW_012300028.1, from coordinate 3,514 downwards.
CACAGCGAGACTCAGCGGGGGACACAGCGGGACACAGCGGGGGACACAGTGGGACAGAGCAGAGGATACAGCAGGGGACACAGAGGGACACAGCGGGACAGAGTGGGGGACAGAGGGGGGACACAGTGGGACACAGGGGGGGACACAGCAAGGACACAGCGGTGGACACACCGGTGACACAGTGGGACACAGCGTGGCACACAGCGAGGACACAGCAGGACACAACGGGACACAGCGTGGGACAAAGCGAGAGACAGCGGGGGACACAGCTGGACACAGCGGGGTACACATCGGGACACAGCGGAGACATAGCGGGGGACACAGCGGGACACAGCGGGACACAGCGGGGACTAAGCGGAGGACCAGGGTGAGACATAGCGGGACACAGCGGGGGACACAGCGAGGACAAAGCGGGACATAGTGGGGACAGAGCGAGACTCAGTGGGGGACACAGCGGGGGACAAAGCGGGACACAACGGGACACAGCGGGACACAGCGGGGACACTTTGGAGACACAGCGGGACACAGCAGGACACAGCGGGACACAGCGGGGACACAGCGATACACAGCTGGGGACAGAGCTGGGGACACAGCGGGACACAGCGGGGACACACCTGGACAGAGCAGGGTACACAGATGGACACACGGGGGACACAGCGAGACACAGCGGGGGACAGAGCGGGACAGAGCAGGACACAGCGGGACATAGCAGGACACTGCGGAACACAGCGGGACACAGCAGTAGACACAGCGGGACACAGTGGGGGACACAGGGGGGACACAGTGGGAAACAGCGGGGGACACAGTGAGGACACATTGGGACACAGCGGTGACACAGCGGGACTCAGCAGGGTCACAGCGGGACACAGCGGGGGACAAAGCGGGAGACAGCAGGGGACACAGCGAGGACACAGCGGGTCACAGCAGGGACACAGCGGGACACAGCGGGGCACACAGCGACAACACAGCGGGACACAGCGGGGGACACAGCAGGGGACACAGCGGGACACAGCGGGACACAGCGTTGGACACAGCGGGACCCAGCGGGACACAGCGGGGACACTTTGGAGACACAGCGGGACACAGCGGGCGACACACAGCAGGACACAGCGGGACACAGCGGGGACACAGCGAAACACAGCTGGGGACAGAGCTGGGGACACAGCGGGACACAGCGGGGACACAGCTGGACAGAGCAGGGTACACAGATGGACACACGGGGGACACAGCGGGACACAGCGGGGCACAGAGTGAGGACACAGCGGGACAGAGCGGGTGATATAGCGAGGACACAGCGGGACACATCGCGACACAGCGGGACACAGTGGAAACACAGCAGGGGCACAGTGGGCCACAGCGGGGGACACAGTGGAACACAGCGGGAGACACAGCGGGGGACACAGTGGGACACAGCCGGGTACACAGAGAGGACACAACGGGATCCAGTGGGACACAGCGTCAATACAGCAGGGACACAGCAGGAAACAGCGGGGTACACAGCTGGGGACACAACGGGACACAGTGGGGGGCAAAGCAGGACACAGCGGGACACAGAGGGACACAACGGGACATAGCAGGACACTGCGGAACACAGCGGGACACAGCAATAGACACAGCGGGACACAGTGGGGGACACAGGGGGGACACAGCGGGACACAGCAGGGGACACAGCGAGGACACATTGTGACACAGCGGGGACACAGCGGGACTCAGCAGGGTCACAGGGGGACACAGCGGGACACAGCGGGACACAGCAGGACACAGCGGGACACAAAGGGGACACAGCAGGGGACACAGCGTGACACAGCGGGGGACAAAGCGGGAGACAGCGGGGGACACAGCGAGGACACAGCGGGTCACAGCAGGGACACAGCAGAACACAGCGGGGCACACAGCGACGACACAGCGGGACACAGCGGGGGACACAGCAGGGGACACAGTGGGACACAGCGGGACACAGCGTTGGACACAGCAGGACACAGCGGGACACAGTGGGGTACACAGTGGGACAGAGCAGGGGACATAGCAGAGGACACAGAGGGACACAGCGGGACACAGCGGGGGACACAGGGGTGACACAGTGGGACACAGTGTGGGACACAGCGAGGACACATTGGGACACATCGGGGACACAGCGGGACACAGCGGGAAACAGCGTGGGACACAGGGGGTACAAAGCGGGACAGAGCGGGATACACAGCGAGGACACAGAGGGACACAGCGGGACATAGCAGGACACTGCAGAACACAGTGGGACACAGCAGGGACACAGCAGTGGACACAGCAGGACACAGCGGGGGACACAGGGCGGACACAGCAGGATACAGCGAGGGACACAGCGAGGACACATTGGGACACAGGGGGACACAGCGGGACTCAGTAGGGTCACAGCGGGACACAGCGGGACACAGCGGGACACAAAGGGTCACAGCAGGGGACACAGCGGGACACAGCGGGGGACACAGCGTGACACAGCGTGGAACACAGGGGGTACAAAGCGGGACACAGCGGGGGACAGAGCAAGGACACAGAGGGACAAAGCAAGGACACAGTGGGACTCAGCGGGGGAAACAGCAGGACACAGCGGGACACAGCGGGGACCCAGCAGGGATACAGCGGGGGACAGATCGGGAGACAGAGCAGGAGACAGAGGCAGACACAGTGAAGACACAGCGGGACACAGCGGGACACAGCGGGGGACACAGTGGGACAGAGCATGGGAAACAGCAGAGGACACAGCAGAGGACACAGAGGGACACAGCGGGACACAGCGGCGGATACAGGGGTGACACAGTGGGACACAGCGGGGGACACAGCGAGGACACATTGGGACACATCGGGGACACAGCGGGGCTCAGCGGGGGACACAGCAGTACACAGCGGGACACAGCGGGGCACAGCAGGGACACAGCGGGGGACAGAGCGGGACACAGCGGGAAACAGCGGGGGACACAGCGGGACACAGCGGGGACACAGAGGGGTACACAGCGGGACACAGCGGGACACAGCGGGACTCAGCGTCGATGCAGCGGGGACATAGCGGGGTACACAGCTGGGGTCACAACGGGACACAGCGGGGGACACAGCGAGGACACAGCGGAACACAGCGTGGGACACAGCGAGGACACAGCGGGACACAGCGGGACACAGCAGGGACACAGGGAGGACACAGCGGGACACAGCGGGGGACACAGCGGGACACAGCGAGGACACAGCGGGACACTGAGGGAGATAGAGCGAGCATACAGCCGGACACAGCAGAACACAGCGGGACACAGCGGGGACACAGCAGGGGACACAGTGGGAAACAGCGGGTTACACAGGGGGGACAAGTCGGGACACAGCAGGGGACACAGCGAGGACATAGCGGGACACAGCGGTGACACAGAGGGATTTAGCGGGGCACACAGCGGGACACATCGGGACATAGCGGAGACATAGCAAGGACAAAGTGGGGGACACAGCAGGAAACAGTGTTGGACACAGCAGGACACCACGAGCGACACAGCGGTGA
>NW_012300027.1:0-3618 GCF_000151885.1 Dipodomys ordii | reverse complement strand
CCACGGGACACAGTGTGACACAGCGGGACACAGCGGGGACACTGCGGGGACACAGCAGGATAAAGCGGGGGACACAGCGGGACACAGCGGGACAAAGCGGGGGACACAGCGGGACACAGCGGAGACAGAGAAGGGACACAGCGGGACACAGCGGTGACACAGCTGGACACAGCGGGGTACACAGCGGGACACAGCGGGCACACAGCGGGGAAACAGCGGGACACAGCAGGACACAGCGGGGACAGAGCGGGACACAGTCGGACACAGCGGGACACAGCCGGGGACACAGCGGGACACAGCGGGGGACCCAGCGAGGACATAGCGGGGAACACAGCTGGGGACACAGCGGGACACAGCGGGGAACACAGCGAGGACACAGCGGGACACAGCAGGACACAGCGTCGATACGGAGGGGACTCAGTGGAGGACACAGCGGGGGACACAGCGGGGGACAAAGTGGGACACCACGGGACACAGTGTGACACAGCGGGACACAGCGGGGACACTGCGGGGACACAGCAGGATAAAGCGGGGGACACAGCGGGACACAACGGGACACAGCGGGGGATACAGCGGGTGACAGCGTAGAGAGAGAAGGGCCACAGCAGGACAGAGCGGGACACAGTTGGACACAGCGGGGTACACAGCGGGACACAGTGGGCACACCGGGGACACAGCGGGACACAGCGGGACACAGTGGGGACACAGTGGGACACAGCGGCACAAAGCGGGGGACACAGCGGGACACAGCGGGGGACACAGAGAGGACACATTGGGACACAGCGGGGGACAAAGTGAGGACACAGCGGGACACAGCCGGGGAAAAAGTGGGACACAGCGGGGACACAGCAGTGGACACAGCGGGACACAGCGGGGGACACAGCCGGACACAGCAGGGGAAACAGTGGGGGACACAGCGGGACACAGTGGGACACAGCGCGGGACACATGGGGGACACAGCGGGACACAGCGGGGACACAGCGGGACTCAGTGGGGGACACAGCAGTATACAGCAGGACACAGTGGGGACACAGCAGGGACACAGCGGAAACACAGCTGGACAGAGCGGGGACACAGCTGGGGACACAACGGGACACATCTTGGGACACAGCGAGGACCCAGCGGAACACAGCGTGGGACACAGCGAGGACACAGCGGGACACAGCGGGGACACAGCAGTAGACACAGCGGGAACCAGTGGGGGACACAGCGGGACACAGCGGGGTCTCACCAGGGGACACAGCGGGGGACAAACTGGGACACCACGGGACACAGTGGGACACAGCGGGACACAGCGGGGACACTGCAGGGACATAGCGGGACACAGCGGGGTACACAGCGGGACACAGCAGTGGACACAGCGGGGACACAGCGGGACACAGCGGGGGACACAGCGAGGACACAGCGGGTCACAGCGGGACACAGCATGGGACAAAGCAGGAGACAGCGGGGGACACAGCGAGGACAGAGCTGGACACAGCAGGGTATACAGCGGGACACAGTGGGAGACACAGAAGGGTACACAGCGGGACACAGCGAGAAACACAGCGAGGTCACAGCGGGGGCCAAAGCAGGACAACACGGGACACAGTGTGACACAGTGTGACACAGCGGGGACACTGCAGGGGCCCAGCGGGACAAAGCGGGCGACACAGCGGGACACAGTGGGAACACAGTGGGGACACAGCGGGGACAGCAGGGGACAGAGAGGGACAAAGCGGGACACAGCGGGGACACTGCTGGACACAGCGGGGGACACAGCAGGACACAGCAGGACACAGCGGGGGCACAGGGAGGACACAACGGGACACAGCGGGGGACAGAGCGAGGACACATTGGGACACATTGGGACACAGCGGGACTCAGCGGGGGACACAGCAGTACACAGCGGGACACAGCGGGGACACAGCAGAGACACAGCGGGGGACACAGCGGGACACAGCGGAGGACAAAGGGATGACACAGCGGTACCCAGCGGGACCCAGCGTCGATACAGCAGGGACACGCGGAACACAGTGGGGTACACAGCTGGGGACACAGCGAGGACACAGGGGGACACAGCGGGACACAGCGGGGACTCAGCGGGGGACACAGCGGGGGACAAAGAGGGACACCACGGAACACAGCGGAACACTGCGGGAAACAGCAGTGACCCTGCCTGGACACAGTGGGACACAGCGGGGGACACAGCGGGGGACAGTGGAGACAGAGAGTGGCCACAGCGAGACAAGGCGGTGACATAGCTGGACACAGCGGGGTACACAGCGGGACACAGCGGGCACACAGCGGGGACACAGCGGGACACAGCTTGACACAGCGGGGACACAGAGGGACACAGCGGGACAAAGCGGGCGACACAACGGGACACAGCAGGTGACACAACGGGACACAGCAGGCACACAGCGGGGACACAGCGGGACACAGAGGGACACAGCGGGTACAGAGCGGGACACAGCCGGACACAGCGGGACACAGCGGGGGACACAGCGGGACACAGTGGGGGACCCAGTGAGGACAGAGCGGGACACAGCAGGGGACACAGCGAGGACACAGCGGGGGACACAGCGGGGGACACAGCGGGACACAGCGGGAAACACAGCAAGGACACAGCGGGACACAGCAGGACACAGCGTCGATAAAGCGGGGACACAGCGTTACATAGCGTGGTACACAGCTGTGGACACAACGGGACACAGTGGGGGCACAGCCGGACACAGCGGGACACAGTGGGACACAGCGGGGACAAAGCGTGAGACACAGCAGGGGACAGAGAGGGAGACAGCAGGGGACACAGCGAGGAAACAGCGGGACACAGCCGGGAACACAGCGCGGACACAGTGGGACACACCGGGACACAGCGTCAATACAGCGGGGACAGAGCGGGTCACAGCAGGGACACAGCGGGACACAGCGGGGGACACAGTGGGACACAGCAGGGACACAGCGGGACACAGCGGGGGACACAGCGGAACACAGCTTGGGACACAGCGAGGACAAAGCGGGACACAGCGGGACACAGCGGGGACACACCAGGGACATAGCAGGGACACAGCGGCGGACACAGCGGCGGACACAGCGGGGGACTCAGCGGGACACAACTGGGAACACAGCTGGGGACACAACGGGACACAGCAGTGGACACAGCAAGGACACAGCGGAACACAGCGGGGACACTGCGGGAACATAGAGGGACACAGCGGGATACCGAGCGGGACACAGCGGGGTCACAGAGTGGTACACAGCAGGACACAGCGGGAAACACAACGAGGTCACAGCGGGGGACAAAGCGGGACAACACGGGACACAGTGTGACACAGCGGGACAGAGCGGGACACAGCGGGACACAGCGGGGGACAGAGCGGGGGACAGAGAGGGGACACAGCGGGACACAGCGGGGACACAGCTGGACACAGCGGGGTACACAGAGGGACACAGCGGGCACACAGTGGGGACACAGCGGGACACAGCGGGACACAGCGGGGACAGAGCAGGACAGAGCATGACACAGCGAGGACACATTGGGCCACAGCGAGATACACAGCTGGGGACACAACGGGACACAGCGGGGGACACAGCCAGGCACAGCGGGACACAGCGGGACACAGCAGGACACTGCGG
>NW_012300026.1:0-3618 GCF_000151885.1 Dipodomys ordii | reverse complement strand
AGCGAGACACAGCGGGGACAAAGCTGGACACAGGAGGGTACACAGTTTGGACACAGCGTGGACACAGCAGGAACACAGTGGGACACAGCGGGTCACAGCAGGGACACAGCAGGACACAGCGGGATACACAGGGGAGATACAGCGGGACACAGCGGGGGACACAGGTGGGACACAGCGGGACACAGCTGGGACACAGCGGGACTCAGCGGGAGACACAGCAGTACACAGCGGGACACAGCGGGACTCAGCGGGACACAGCGGGGGACACAGCGGGACACAGCGGGACACAGCGGAATACACAGGGGAGACACAGTGGGACACATCGGAGGACACAGCGAGGACACAGCAGGGACACAGCGGGACTCAGCGGGGGACACATCAGTACACAGCGGGACACAGCGGGACACAGCGGGGACACATCAGGGACACAGCGGGGGACACAGCAGGGGACACAGAGGGGTACACAGCGGGACACAGCGTCGATACAGCGGGGACACAGCGGGCCACAGCGGGGACACAGCAGTAGACACAGCGTGACTCAGCGGGGAACACAGCGGGACACAGTGGGGGACACAGCGAGGACACAGCGGGGACTCACCGGAGGACACAGTGGGGGACAAAGCTGGACAACACGGGACACAGCAGGGGACAAGGGGGAGACAGAGCGGGACACAGCGAGGACACAGTGGGACACAGCGGAGGACACAGCGGGACACAGCGGGGGACACAGCGGGGGGACACAGCGAGACCCAGCGGGACACAGAGGGGGACACAGGAGAGACACAGCGGGACACAGCGGCGGACACAACGAGGACACATGGGGACACAGAGGGGACACCGCGGGACTCAGCGGGACACAGAGGGGGACACAGCGGAACACAGAGTGGGACACAGCGAGGACACAGCGGGACATAGCGGGACCCAGTGGGGACACAGCAGGGACACAGCAGGGACACAGCGGGGGACACAGCGGGACACTACGGGACACAGCGGGGGACACAGCAGGACACAGCGGGGGACACAGCGAGGGACACAGCGGAACACAATGGGACACACAGCGAGGACACAGCAGGACCCAGCGGGACACAGCGTCGATACAGCGGGGACACAGCATTACACAGCGGGGTACACAGCTGGGGACACAAAGGGTCACAGTGGGGGACACAGGAGGACACGGTGGGACACAGCAGAGTCACCAGTATGATACAAAGTATGAGACACAGCGGGGGACAGAGTGGGAGACAGCGGGGGACACAGCGAGGACACAGCAGGACACAGCGGGGACACAGCGGGGACTCAGCGGGGGACACAGCGGGAGACACAGCGGGGGACGAAGCGGGACTCACGGAACACAGCGGGACACAGCGGGAAACAGCGGTGACCCTGCGGGAACACAGCGGAACACAGTGGGGGACAGAGAGTGGGACAAAGCGAGACACAGCGGGGACAAAGCTGGACACAGGAGGGTACACAGCGGGACACAGCGTGGACACAGCGGGAACACAGTGGGACACAGCGGGTCACAGCAGGGACACAGCGGGACACAGCGGGACACAGCGCGGACACATCGGGACACAGCGGGGGACACAGCGGGACACAGCGGGGGACACAGGTGGGACACAGCGGGAAACAGCTGGGAAACAGCGGGACACAGCAGGGGACAAAGCGGGGGACACAGCGGGACACAGCGGGACACAGCGGGATACACAGGGGAGACACTGCGGGACACAGTGGGGGACACAGAGAGGACACAGCAGTACACAGCGGGACACAGCGGGAAACAGCGGGGACACATCAGGGACTCAGCAGGGGACACAGCATTACACAGCGGGACATAGCGGGACACAGCGGGGTCACATCAGGGACACAGCGGGGGACACAGAGGGGTACACAGCGGGACACAGCGGGATACACAGGGGACACACGGCGGGTCACAGCGGGGGACACAGTGAGGACACATTGGGACACAGCGGGGACTCAGCGGGACACAGCGGCGGACACAGGGGGGGACACAGTGGGACACAGCGTGACACAGCGATATACACAGGGGAGACACAGCGGGACAGAGCGCGGGACACAGTGAGGACATATTGGGACACAGCAGGGACAAAGCGGGACTCAGTGGGGACACAGCAAACCACAACATGGGAAACAGCGAGGACACAGCGGGACACAGCTGGAAACAGAGGTACACAGCGGGAACACTGCAGTGGACACAGCGGGACACAGCGGGGGACACAGCAGGACACAGCGGGGGACACAGCGGGACACAGCGGGGGACACAGGTGGGACACAGCGGGACACAGCGGGACTCAGCAGGGGACACAGCAGTACACAGCGGGACACAGCGGGACTCAGCGGGACACAGCGGGGGACACAGCGGAACACAGCGTGAAACACAGCGAGGACACAGCGGGACGCAGAGGGACACAGCGGGGACACAGCAGGGACACAGCAGGGACACAGCGGGGGACACAGCGGGACACAACGGGACACAGCGGGGAACACAGCAGGACACAGCGGGGGACACAGCGGGGGACACAGCGGGACACAACGGGGAACACAGCGAGAACACAGCGGGACACAGCGGGACACAGCGTCGATACAGCGGAGACACAGCAAGGACACAGCGGGACCTAGCGGGACACAGCGTCGATACAGTGGGTATACAGCGGGACACAGCAGGGGACACAGCTGGGGACACAACGGGACACATCGGGGGACACAGCGAGGACACTGCGGAACACAGCGTTGGACACAGCGAGGACACAGCGGGACACAGCGGGACACAGCGGGGACACAGCGAAGACACAGCGGGACACAATGGGGGAAACAGCGAGGACACAGCGGGTGACAAGGGGGAGACAGAGCGGGACACAGTGAGGACACAGCGGGAAACAGTGGGGGACACAGCGGGACACAGCAGGGGACACAGCGGGTGACACAGCGGGACACAGCGGGACACAGCGGGAGACACAGGGGAGACACAGCGGGACACAGCGGGGGACACAGCGAGGACACAGCAGGGACACAGCGGGACTCAGCGGGGGACACAGCAGTACACAGCGTGACACAGCGGGACACAGTGGGGACACATCAGGGACACAGCGGGGGACACAGCGGGACACAGTGGGGGACACAGAGGGGTACACAGCGGGACACAGCGTCGATACAGCGGGGACACAGCGGGACCCAGCGGGGAACACAGCGGGACACAGCGCGGGACACAGCGAGGACACAGTGGAGACTCACCGGAGGACACAGTGGGGGACAAAGCTGGACAACACGGGACACAGCAGGGGACAAGGGGGAGACAGAGCAGGACACAGCGAGGACACAGCAGGACACAGCGGGGGACACAGTGGGACACAGCGGGGGACACAGCTGGGGACACAGCGGGACCCAGCGGGACACAGCGGGGGACACAGGGAGACACAGTGGGACACAGCGGGGGACACAGCGGAACACAATGGGGCACACAGCGAGGACACAGCAGGACCCAGCGGGACACAGCGTCGAAACAGCGGGGACACAGCATTACACAGCGTGGTACACAGCTGGGGACACAAAGGGTCACAGTGGGGGATACAGAGGGACACAGCAGGACACAGTGGGTGA
>NW_012300025.1:0-3618 GCF_000151885.1 Dipodomys ordii | reverse complement strand
ATCAGTCCTGCTGTGTCCCCGGCTCTGTACCCCGCTGTGTCCCAATGTGTCCCCCGCTGAGTCTCGCTGTATCCCCGCTGTGTCCAGCTGTGTCCTCGCTGTGTCCCCCTCTGTGTCCCGCTGTGTCCCCCATGTGTCCCCCGCTGTGTCCGCTCTGTCCCCGCTGTGTCCCGCTGTGTCCTGCTGTGTCCCCATGGTGTCCCGCTGTGTACCCCACTGTGTCCAGCTGTGTCGACCCTGTGTCCCGCTGTGTCCCCGGCTCTGTACCCCGCTGTGTCCCGCTGTGTCCCCTGCTGTGTCCCGCTGTGTCCCGCTGTGTCCCCCGCTGTGTCGCGCTGTGTCCCCGCAGTGTACCCGCTGTGTCCTGCTGTGTCCCGCTGTGTCCTGTGGTGTCCCGCTTTGTCTCCCACAGTGTCCCCCGTTGTGTCCCCGCTGTGTCCTGCTGTGTCCCCCACTGTGTCCCGCTGTGTCCCCTGCTGTGTCCCGCTGTGTCCCGCTGTGTCCCGCTCTGTCCATGCTGTGTCACGCTCTGTCCCACTGTGTCCCCGCTTTGTCCTGCTGTGTCCCCCGCTCTGTCCCCCGCTATGTCCGGCTGTGTGCCCCGCTGTGTCCCGCTGTGTCCTCGCTGTGTCCCCTACTGTGTCCCGCTGTGTCCCGCTGTGTCCCCCGCTGTGTCGCGCTGTGTCCCCGCAGTGTCCCCGCTGTGTCCTGCTGTGTCCTGCTGTGTCCGACTGTGTCCCGTGGTGTCCCGCTTTGTCCCCCGCTGTGTCCCCCGCTGAGACTCCGCTGTGTCCCCAGATGTCTCCAGCTGTGTCTTCCCTGTGTACCGCGCTGTGACCCGCTCTGTCCCCCGCTGTGTCCCCCGCTTTGTCCCCACTGTGTCCCGCTGTGTTCCCGCTGTATCGATGCTGTGTCCCGCTGTGTCCCGCTGTGGCCTCGCTGTGTTCCCCTTTGTGTCCCGCTGTGTCCCCCTCGCTATCCCTCGCTGTGTCCCGCTGTGTCCCCCGCTGTGTCCCGCTGTGTCCCCCGCTGTGTCCCCCGCTGTGTCCCGCTGTGTCCCCCGCTATGTCCCGCTGAGTTCCCTGCTGTGTCCCGCTGTGTCCCCACTGTATCGACGCTGTGTCCCGCTGGGTCCCACTGTGTCCTCGCTGTGTTCCCCTCTGTGTACCGCTGTGTCCCCCTCTCTGTCCCCCACTGTGTCCCGCTGTGTCCCCGGCTGTGTCCCGCTGTGTCCCCCGCTGTGTCCCCCGCTGTGTCCCGCTGTGTCCTCCGCTATGTCCCGCTGAGTCCCCTGCTGTGTCCCCTCTGTGTCCCGCTGTGTCCCGCTATGTCCTCGCTGTATCACACAAATCTGTCCTGCTGTGTCCTCACTGTGTCCCCAGCTTCCCCAGCTTTGTACCGCTGTTTCCCCCCCTGTGTCCCGCTGTGTCCCCCGCTGTGTCCCCCGCTGTGTCCCCGCTGTGTCCTGCTATGTCCCGCTGCGTCCCGCTGTGTCCTCGCTGTATCCCCCGCTCTGTCCCGCTGTGTCCCTCCTGTGTGGCCACTGTCTCCTGCTGTGGACCCCGCTGTGTCCCTCTGTGTCCCGTTGTGTCCACCGCTTTGTCCCGGTTTGTCCCGGCAGTGTACCCGCTGTGTCCCGCTGTGTCCCACTGTGTCTGGTGGTGTCCCGATTTGTCCCCCACTCTGTCCCCCGCTGAGTCTCCTCTATTTCCCCACTGTGTCCCGCTGTGTCCTAGCTCTGTCCCCCACTGTCTCCCGCTTTGTCTCCCACTGTGTCCCGCTGTGTCCCGCTGTGTCTTTGCTGTGTCCCCCGCTGTGTCCCGCTGTGTCCCCTCTGAGTCCCCTGCTGTGTCCCACTGTGTCCCGCTGTGTCCCCCGCTGTGTCGCGCTGTGTCCCCGCAGTGTCCCCGCTGTGTCCTGCTGTGTCCCACTGTGTCCGGTGTTGTCCCGATTTGTCCCCCGCTGTGGCCCCCGCTGAGTCCCCTCTGTTTCCCCGCTGTGTCCCTCTGTGTCCTCGCTGTGTCCCCCGCTGTCTCCCGCTTTGTCCCCCACTGTGCACACTGTGTCCCGCTGTGTCCTCGCTGTGTCCCCCGCTGTGTCCCCCCTGTGTCCCCGGTGTCTCCTGCTGTGTCTTCCTTGTGTACCCCACTGTGTCCCGCTCTGTCCCCCGCTGTGTCCCCCGCTTTGTCTCCGCTGTGTCCCACTGTGTTCCCGCTGTATCGACTCTGTGTTCCGCTGGGTCCCGCTGTGTCCTCGCTGTGTTCCCATCTGTGTCCCGCTGTGTCCCCCTCTCTGTCCCCCGCTGTTTCCCGCTGTGTCCCCTCTGTATCGACGCTGTGTCCTGCTGGGTCCCGTTGTGTCCTCGCTGTGTTCTCCTCTGTGTCCCGCTTTGTCCCCATCTCTTTCCCTCACTGTGTCCCCTGCTGTGTCCCGCTGTGTCCCATGCTGTGTCCCGCTGTGTCCCCCGCTGTGTTCCGCTGAGAACCTTGCTATGTCCCCGCTGTTTCCCGCTGTGTCCCGCTGTGTCCTCGCTGTATCACACGCTCTGTCCCGCTGTGTCCTCACTGTGTCCCCCACTTTGTCCCGCTGTGTCCCCCACTGTGTCCCGCTGTGTCCCCCGCTGTGTCCCCACTGTGTCCCGCTGTGTCCCCTGCTGTGTCCCCGCTGTGTCCCACTATGTCCCGCGGTGTCCTCACTGTATCCCCCGCTCTGTCCCGCTATGTCCTCACTGTGTCCCCCGTTGTGTCCCGCTGTGTCCCCTGCTGTGTCTGACTGTGACCTGCTCTGTCCCCGATGTGTCCCGCTGTGTCCCCGCTGAGTCCCGCTGTGTCCCCCGCTCTGTCCCCCGCTTTGTCCGGCTGTATCCTCCACTGTGTCCTGCTGTGTCCCGCTGTGTCCCCCGCTTTGTCCTGCTGTGTGACGGCAGTGTCCCCTCTTTGTCCCGCTGTGTCCCACTGTGTCCCGTGGTGTCCCGCTTTGTCCCCCGCTGTGTCCCCCACTGAGTCCCCTTTGTGTCCCCTGCTGTGTCCCGCTGTGTCCCCCGCTGTGTCCCACTGTGTCCCCTGCTGTGTCCCCGCTGTGTCCCACTGTGTTCCGCTGTGTCCCGTTGTGTCCTTGCTGTGTATCCCACAGTGTCCCGCTGTGTCTTCGCTGTGTCCCCCGCTGTGTCCCGCTGTGTCCCCCACTGTGTCCCTCTGTGTCCGGCTGTGTCCCACTCTGTCCCCGCTGTGTCCCGCTGTGTCCCGCTGTGTCCCCCGCTGTTTCCCCCGCTGTGTCCCTGCTGTGTCTCGCTGTGTCCCCCGCTGTGTCCCCCCTGTGTCCCCGCTGTTTCCCGCTGTGTCCCCCTGTGTCCCCTGCTGTGTCCCCCGCTGTGTCCCGCTGTGTCCCCCGCTCTGTCACCCGCTGTGTTCGGCTGTGTCCCCTGCTGTGTCCTGCTGTGTCACCCGCTTTGTCCCGCTGTGTCCCTGCACTGTCCTTGCTGTGTCCACGCTGTGTCAAACTGTGTCCTGCTTTGTCCCCCGCTGTGTCCCTGGCTGAGTCCCCTCTGTGTCCCCGCTAAATTCCTGCTCTGTCCTGCTCTGTCATCGCTGTGTCCCCCACAAAAATAAAAGAAAAAAA
>NW_012300024.1:0-3618 GCF_000151885.1 Dipodomys ordii | reverse complement strand
CAGCGGGACACAGCGGGACACAGCGAGGGCACAGTTGTGTGACACAGCGGGACACAGCGTCGAAACAGAGACGACACAGGGGGAAACAGCGCGGTACAGAGCTGGGACACAACGGGACACAGTGGGGGACACAGCGGGATACAGCGGGACACAGCAGGACACAGGGGGACAGAGCAGGGGATAGAGCGGGTCACACGGGGACACAGCGGGGACAGAGCGGGATACAGCGGGGACAGAGCGGGACACAGCGGGACACAGCGGTCACAGCGGGGGACACAGTGAGGACACAGCGGGACACAGCGGGGGACACAGCGGGACACAGCAAGACACAGCGGGATCACAGCAGTGGACACAGCGGGACAAAGCAGGGGACACATCGGGACACAGCGGGGGACACAGCGGGGACACAGCGGAACACAGCGGGGGACACAGCGAGGACACAGTGGGACACAGCAAGGGACAAAGCCAAAGACAGCGGGGGACACAGTGAGGACACAGCGGGACACAGCAGGGACACAGATGGGACTCAGTGGGGACACAGCGGGGGACAAAGTGGGACACCCCGGGACACAGTGGGACACAGCGGGAAAAAGCGGGGACACTGCGGGCACACAGCGGGACAAAGCGGGGGACAGAGCGGGACACAGTGGGGGATAAAGCCGGAAAAGCGGGGACACAGAAGGTGACCCAGCCGGACCAAGCGGGACCAAGCGGGGACACAGTGGGGACACAGCGGGGGACACAGTGGGGGACACAGCGGGACACAGCGGGACACAGCGGGGACACAGCGTGGGACACAGCCGGACACAGGGGGTGACACAGCGAAACACAGCGGGGGACACAGCGGGACACAGTGTGATACACAGCAGGACACAGCGGGGTACACAGCAGGGGACACAACGGGACACAGCGGGGGACACTGAAGGAAACAGAGGGACACAGCGAGGACAACACGGGGGACACAGTGGGCCACCACGGGACAGAGCAGGACACAGCTGGACACAGCGGTGACACTGCCGGGACACAGCGGGACATAGCGGGGACACAGCGGGACACAGCGAAACACAGCAGTCACAGTGGGGGACAAAGCGAGGACACAGCGGGACACAGCGGGTCACAGAGGGGGACACAGCGGGACACAGCAGGGGACACATCGGGACACAACGGGGGACAGAGCGGGGACACAGCGGAACACAGCGGGGGACACAGCGAGGACACAGCGTGACACAGCAGGGACACAGATGGGACATAGCGGGGAACACAGCGGAGGACAAAGCGGGACACCACGGGACACAGTGGGACACAGCGGGACAAAGCGGGGACACTGCGGGCACACAGCGGGACAAAGCGAGGGACACAGCGGGACACAGCGGGACACAGTGGGGGATATAGCCGGACAAAGCAGGGGACAGTACGGGGGACACTGCAGGACTCAGCGGGACACAGCGGGACACAGCGGGACACATCACGGACAGAGCGGGACACAGCGTGACCCAGTCGGACACAGCGGGGGACACAGTGAGGACACAGTGGGACACAGCGTGAGACAAATCGGACTACATCGGGGGACACAGCAAGACACAGCGGGACACAGCAGGGACACATGGGAAATAGCGGTTGACACAGCGGGGGACACAGCGGGACACAGCAGGGGACACAGCGAGGACACAGTGGGACACAGCGTGGGACAAAGTGGGACAAAGCGGGGCACACAGCGAGGACACAGCAGGACACCGAGGTTACTCAGCGGGGGACACAGCTGGGGACCAATCAGGACACCATGGGACACAGGGTGACACAGCGGCACACAGCGGCGACACTGCGGGGACACAGCGGGACAAAGCGGGGGACACAGCCTGACACAACGGAGTACACAGCGGGACACAGCGGGCACAAAGTGGGGACACAGCGGGACACAGCAGGACACAGCAGGGACAGAGCGGGACACAGCGGGACACAGAGGGGCCACAGCGGGGACACACTGGGACACTGAGGGTCACAGCAGGGACACAGCGGGACAAAGCGGGACACATCAGGACACAGCGGGGAACACAGCGGGACACAGGAGGGGACACAGCGAGGACACAGCGGGACACAGCGGGAGACACAGCGAGGACACAGC
This sequence comes from Dipodomys ordii, assembly GCF_000151885.1. Taxonomy (NCBI): domain Eukaryota; kingdom Metazoa; phylum Chordata; class Mammalia; order Rodentia; family Heteromyidae; genus Dipodomys; species Dipodomys ordii. The sequence goes on along the minus strand of NW_012300024.1, from coordinate 1,496 downwards.
GGGACACAGGGGGGGAAAAAGCGGGACACAGCGGCGACACAGCATTGGACACAGTGGGAGACAGCGGGGGACACAGCGGGACACAGCGGGGGACACAGCGGGGGCCACAGCGGGACACAGTGGGACACAACTGGGGACATAGCGGTACACAGCGGTGGACACAGCGGGACACAGCGGTGGACACAGCGAGGACACAGCGGGACCCAGCGAGACACAGCGTCGATACAGCGGGGACAGAGTGGGCCACAGCGGGGTACACAGCTGGGGACACAACGAGGGCACATCGGGGGACACAGCAAGTACTCAGCGGAACACAGCGTGGGACACAGTGAGGACACAGGGGGACACAGCGGGACACAGCAGGAACACAGCAGTAGACACAGCGGGACACAGCAGGGGACACAGCGGGACACAGCGGGGGACACAGGGAGGACAGAGCAGGACACAGCGGGGACACAGCGGGGAGTCAGCGGGGGACAAAGTGGGACACAGCGGGACACAGCGTCGATACAGCGGGGACACAGCGGGACACAGCGGGGTACACAGCTGGGGACACAACGGAACACAGCGGGGGACACATCGAGGACACAGCAGGACACATCAGGGACACAGCGGGGACACTGCGGGAACATAGCAGGACACAGCGGGGTAAACAGCGGGACACAGCGGGACACAGCGGGGACATAGCGGGACACAGCGGGGGACACAGCGAGGACACAGTGGGACACAGCGTGGGACAAAGTGGGAGACAGCGGGGCACACAGCGAGGACACAGCAGGACACCGAGGGGACTCAGCGGGGGACACAGCTGGGGACAAAGCAGGACACCATGGGACACAGTGTGACACAGCGGGACACAGCGGGTACACTGCGGGGACACAGCGGGACAAAGCGGGGGACACAGCCTGACACAACGAAGTACACAGCGGGACACAGCGGGCACAAAGCGGGGACACAGCAGGACACAGCAGGGATAGAGCGGGACACAGCGGGACACAGCGGGGGACCCAGCGAGGACACGGCGGGACACAGCGGGGACACAGCGAGGACACAGCGGGGACTCAGCGGGGTCACAGCGGGATACAGCGGGACACAGACTGACACAGCGGGACACAGCAGAGGACACAGCGGGACACAGCGGAGGACAGAGCGACGACACAGCAGGACACAGCGGGGACACAGGGGGACTCAGCAGGGTTACAGCGGGACACAACGGGACACAGCAGGACACAGCGTGACACAGCGGGGACACAGCAGGGGCACAGCGGGGGACACAGCGGGACACAACGGGACACAGCGGGGGACACAGTAGGACAGAGCGGGGGACACAGCGGGGGACAGAGGGGGACACCACGAATAACAGAGCAAGGACACAGCGGGACCCAGCGGGACACAGCCTCGATACAGCGGGATTCACAGCGTTACACAGCGGGTTACATAGCTGGGTACACAAAGGGACACAGTGGTGGACACAGCGGGACACAGCGGGACAGAGT
>NW_012300023.1:0-3618 GCF_000151885.1 Dipodomys ordii | reverse complement strand
AAGAAGAAGAAGAAAAGAAGAAGCAGCAAAAAGAGAATGCATAAGGAGAAGCATAAGGAGAAGTATAAGGAGAAGCAGTAGAAGGAGAAGAAGCAGAAGCAGGAGAAGCTGAAGCAGAAGAAAAAGAATAAGCAAAAGAAGCAGAAGCAGTGAGAGAAGCAGAAGAAGGAGAAGGAGAAGGAGCAGCAGAAGGAGAAGCAGAAGCAGAAAGAGAAGCAGAAACAGAAGGAGAACAAGAAGGAGAAGCAGGAGAATCAGAAGAAGCAGAAAGAGAAGGAGAAGAAGGAGAAGCAGAAGTAGAATCCGAAGAAACAGAAGAAGAAGAAGCAGAAGAAACAGAAGCAAAAGAAACAGAAGAAGGAGAAGAGCAGAAGCAGAAGCAGAAAGAGAAGCAGAAGCAGAAGGAGAAGCAGAAAGAGAAGCAGGAGAACCAGAAGAAGCAGAAGAAGCAGAAGCAGAAGAAACAGGAGAAGCCGAAGAAGCAGAAGCAGAATCTGAAGCAGAAGGAGAAACAGAAGAAGCACAATCTGAAGCAGAAGCAGAGGAAACAGAAATAGTAGAATAAGCAGAAGCAGAAGCACCAGGACAAGCAGAAGAACAAGAAGGAGAAGGCGAAAGAGAAGGATTAGGAGTAGGAGAAGCAAAAGGATAAGCAGAAGCAGAAAGAGTCGCAGAAGGAGAAGCAGCACGAGAAGTAGGAGAAGCAGGAGAAGCAGAAGCAAGAGAAGCAGAAGAAACAGAAGACGCAGAAGCAGAATGAGAAGCAGAAGGAGAAATTGAAGCAGAAGGAGAAGGAGAAGCAGAATGAGAAGCTGAAGAAGGAGAAGGAGAAGCAGAAAGAGAAGCAGAAAGAGAAGCACAACGAGAAGCAAGAGAAGCAGAAGCAGGAGAAGCAGAAGCAGAAGAAACATAAGAAGGAGAAGAAGCAGAAGCAGAAGCAGAAACAGAAGGAAAAGCAGAAATAGAAGCAGGAGCAGCAGAAGAAGCAGCAGCAGGAGAAGCAGAAGCAGAAGGAGCCGAAGAAGCAGAAGCAGAACCTGAAGCATAAGGAGATAGAGGAGAAGCAGAAGAAGCAGAATCTGGAGAAGCAGAAGGAGAAGCAGAAGCAGAAAGAGAAGCAAAAGCAGAAGGAGAAGCATAAGGAGAAGCAGAAGAAACAGAAGAAGTAGAGGCAGTAGCAGAAGATGTAGAAGCAGAAGGAGAAGCAGAAGGAAAAGCAGAAGAACGAGAAGGAGAAGGAGAAGGAGAAACAGAATGAGAAGCAGAAAGAGAAGCAGAAGAAGGAGCAGGAGAAGGAAAAGCAGCAGGAGAAGCAGAAAGAGAAGCAGAAGGAGAAGCAGGAGATGCAGAAACAGGAGAAGCAGAAGCAGAAGAAACAGGAGAAGGACAAGAAACAGAAGCAGAAGGAGAAGCAGAAACAGAAGGAGAAGCAGAAAGAGAAGGAGGGAAAGCAGAAGAAGCAGAAGCAGGAGAAGCAGAAGCATAAGAATGCGAAGACGCAGAAGCAGAACCTGAAGCAGAAGGAGAAGCAGGAGAAGCACAAGAAGCAGAATCTGGAGAAGCAGAATGAGAAGCAGAAGGAGAAGCAGAAGCAGAAAGAGAATCAAAAGCAGAAGGACAATTAGAAGAAACAGAAGAAGTAGAAGCAGTAGCAGGTGTAGCAGAAGCAGAAGGAAAAGCAGAAAAACAGGAAGGAGAAGGAGAAACAGAAGGAGAAGTAGAAGGAGAAGCAGAAAGAGAAGCAGGTAAAGCAGAAGAAGAAGAAGCAGAAGGAGAATCAGAAGAAGAAGCAGAAGAAGGAGAAGGAGAAACAGAAGCAGAAGAAGATGCAGAAGGAGAAGCAGGAGAAGCAGAAGCAGAAGGAGAAGCAGTAAAAGCAGAAGAAGCAGAAGCAAAAGGAGAAGCAAAAGAAGGAGGAGGAGAAGTAGAGGCAGAAGAAGAAGCATAAGGAGAAGCACAAGCAGAAGGAGATGCAGAAAGAGAAGCAGGAGAAGCAGAAGATGAAGGAGAAGCAGAAGTAGGAGAAGGAGAAGGAGGAGAAGCAGAAGCAGAAGGAGAAGCAGAAGCGGAATGAGAAGCAGAAAGAGAAGCAGGAGAAGCACAAGAAGCAGAAGCAGGAGAAGCCGAAAGAGAAGAAGCAGAAGAAACAGAATCAGAAGCAGAAGTAGAAGCAGAAGCAGAAGGAGAAGCAGCAGAAGAAGTAGAACCAGAAATTCAGGCAGGAGAAACAGAAGAAGCAGAAGCAGAAGCAGAAGGAGAAGCAAAAAGAGAAGCAGAAGGAGAAGTAGAAGAAGCAGCAGAAGGAGAAGCAGCAGAAGAAGCAGAAAAACAAGCAGGAGAAGCAGAAGCACAAAGAGAAGTAGAAGCAGAAGAAGCAGAAGAAGCAGTAGAAGCATAAGAAGCAGAAGCAGGAGAAGCAGAAGCAGAAGATAAAGAAGAAGCATAAGAAGCAGAAGCAGAGGAAGAAGGAGAAAGAGCAGCAGAAGGTGAAGCAGAAGGAGATGCAGAAGCAGAAAGAGAAGCAGAAACAGAAGGAGAAGAAGAAGGAGAAGTTGGAGAATCAGAAGAAGCAGAAGCAGAAGCAGAAAGAGAAGGAGAAGAAGGAGAAGGAGAAGCAGAAGAAGGACAAGTAGGAGAAGCAGAAGAAGCAGAAGCGGGAGAAGCAGAAGACGAAGAAGAAACAGAAGAAAGAGAAGGAGCAGAAGGAGAAGCAGAAGCAGAAGGAGAAGCAGAAAGAGAAGCAGAAGAAGCTGTAGCAGGAGAAGCAGAAGCAGAGGAAACAGAAGAAGCCCAAGAAGCAGAAGGAGAACCTGAAGCAGAAGGAGAAGCAGAAGCAGCAGAAGCTAGAAAAGCAGAAGCAGAAGAAACAGAACACGGAGAAGAAGCAGAAGGAGAACGAGAAGCAGAAGAAGAAGAAGGAGAAAGAGAAGGATTAGGTGTAGGAGGAGCAGAAGGAGAATCAGAAGCAGAAAGAGAAGCAGAAGGAGAAGCAGAAGGAGTAACAGAAGAAGCAGAAGCAGGAGAAGCAGAAGCAGAATGAGAAGCACAAGAAGGAGAAATTGAAGGAGAAGGAGAAGGAGACGGAGAAGCAGAAAGAGAAGTAGGAGAAGCAGAAGAAGAAGAAGCAAGAGAAGCAGAAGCAGAAGAAAGAGAAGAAGGAGAAGAGCAGAAGCAGAAACAGACGGAGAAGCAGAAGCAAAAGGAGAAGCAGAAGAAGCAGAAGCTGAAGAAGAAGAAGAAGAAACAGAAAAAGAAGAAGAAGCAGAAGAAGAAGCAGCAGGAAAAGCAGAAGAAGAAGAAGAAGAAGAAGAAGAAGAAGAAGGAGCAGCAGAAGGAGAAGCAGAAGCAGAAAGAGAAGCAGAAACAGAAGGAGAACAAAAAGTAGAAGCAGGAGAATCAGAAGAAGCAGAAGTAGAAGCAGAAAGAGGAGAAGAAGGAGAAGCAGAAGTAGAATCAGAAGAAACTGAAGAAGAAACAGAAGCAAAAAAACAGAAGAAGAAGAGCAGAAGCAGAAGGAGAAGCAGAAGCAGAAGGAGAAGCAAAAAGAGAAGCAGAAGGAGAAGTAGAAGAAGCAGCAGAAGGAGAAGCAGCAGAAGAATCAGAAAAACAAGCAGGAGA
>NW_012300022.1:0-3618 GCF_000151885.1 Dipodomys ordii | reverse complement strand
ATGAGAAGCGAATGAGAAGCGAAAGAGAAGCAGGAGAAGTACTAGAAGCAGAAGCAGGAGAAGCTGAAAGAGAAGAAGCAGAAGAAGCAGAAACATTGGCAGAAGGAGAAGCAGAAGCAGAAGGAGAAGCAGCAGAAGAAGTAGAACCAGAAATTCAGGCAGGAGAAACAGAAGAAGCAGAAGCAGAAGCAGAAGGAGAAGCAAAAAGAGAAGCACAAGGAGTAGTAAAAGAAGCAGCAGAAGGAGAAGCAGCAGAAGAAGCAGAAAAACAAGCAGGAGAAGCAGAAGCAGAAAGAGAAATAGAAGCAGAAGAAGCAGAACCAGAAGAAGAAGCAGTAGAAGCATAAGAAGCAGGAGAAGCAGAAGCAGAAGAAAAAGAAGAAGCATAAGAAGCAGAAATAGAAGCAGAGGGAGAAACAGAAGAAGGAGAAGGAGCAGCAGAAGGTGAAGCAGAAGGAGATGCAGAAGCAGAAAGAGAAGCAGAAACAGAAGGAAAAGTTGGAGAATCAGAAGAAGCAGAAGCAGAAAGAGAAGCAGAAGAGGGAGAAGGAGAAGCAGAAGCAGAAGGACAATCAGGCGAAGCAGAAGAAGCAGAAGCGGGAGAAGCAGAAGAAGAAGAAGAAACAGAAGAAGGAGAAGGAGCAGAAGGAGAAGCAAAAGCAGAAGGAGAAGCAGAAATATAAACAGAAGCAGAAGAAGCAGAAGCAGAAGAAACAGAAGAAGCTGAAGAAGCAGAAGGAGAACCTGAAGCAGAAGGAGAAGCAGAAGCATCAGAAGCTGGAAAAGCAGAAGCAGAAGATACAGAACAAGCAGAAGAAGCAGAAGCAGAACGAGAAGCAGAAGAATAAGAAGGAGAAAGAGAAGGATTAGGAGTAGGAGGAGCAGAAGCAGAATTAGAAGCAGAAAGAGAAGCAGAAGGAGAAGCAGAAGGAGAAACAGAAGAAGCAGAAGCAGGAGAAGCAGAAGCAGAAGAAGAATGAGAAGCACAGGAAGGAGAAATTGAAGGAGAAGGAGAATGAGACGGAGAAGCAGAAGGAGAAGTAGGAGATGCAGAAGAAGGAGAAGCAGGAGAAGCAGAAGCAGAAGAAACAGAAGAAGGAGAAGACCAGAAGCAGAAGGAGAAACAGAAGCAGAAGGAGAAGCAGAAGAAGCAGAAGCTGAAGCAGAAGAAACTGAAAAAGCAGAAAAAGAAGAAGAAGCAGAAGAAGAACAAGCAGGAAAAGCAGTAGAAGAAGAAGGAGAAGGAGAAAGAGAAGGATTAGGAGTAGGAGAAACAGACGGATAAGCAGAAGCAGAAAGAGAAGGAGAAGGAGAAGGAGAAGCAGGAGAAGCAGAAGAAGCAGAAGCAGGAGAAGCAGAAGCAGAATGAAAAGCAGAAGAAGGAGAAATTGAAACAGAAGAAGATGCAGAAGGAGAAGCAGAAGCAGAAGGAGACGCAGAAGAAGGAGAAGGAGAAGGAGAAGCAGAAGGATAAGAATAAAGAGAAACAGAAGGAGAAGCAGTAGAAGCATAAGCAGAAGAAATAGAAGAAGGAGAAGAAACAGAAGCAGAAAGAGAAACAGAAACAGAAGGAGAAGCAGAAATAGAAGCAGAAGAAGCCGAAGAAGCAGAAGCAGAACCTGAAGCGGAAGGAGAAGAAGAAGAAGCAGAATCTGGAGAAGAAGAAGGAGAACCAGAAGGAGAAGCAGAAGCAGAAAGAGAAGCAAAAGCAGAAGGAGAAGCAGAAGAAACAGAAGAAGCAGAAGCAGTAGCAGAAGAAGCTGAAGATGCAGAAGCAGAAAGAGAAGCAGAAGGAATAGCAGAATCACGAGAAGGAGAAGGAGAAACAGAAGGAGAAGAAGAAGGAGAAGCAGAAGGAGAATCAGGAAAGGCAGAAGAAGCAGAATCAGACGGAGAAGCAGAAGAAGGAGAAGGAGAAGCAGAAGCAGAAGAAGAAGCAGACGAAAAGCACAAGCAGAAGGAGATGCAGAAGGAGAAGCAGGAGAAGCAGAAGAAGCAGAAGCAGAAGGAGAGAAGAAGTAGAAGAAGCAGAATCCGAAGAAGCAGAAGCAGAAGTAGAAAGAGAAGCCGACGAGGAGAAGCAGAACGAGAAGCAGGAGAAGCAGAAGAAGCAGAAGCGGGAGAAGCAGAAGAAGAAGAAACAGAAGAAGGAGAAGGAGCAGAAGCAGAAGGAGAAGGAAAAGCAGAAGGAGAAGCAGAAAGAGAAGCAGGAAAAGCAGAAGAAGCAGAAGCAGGAGAAGCAGAAGCATAAGAAACAGGAGAAGGACAAGAAGCAGAAACAGAAGGAGAAGCAGAAACAGAAGGAGAAGCAGAAAGAGGAGGGGAAGCAGAAGAAGAAGAAGCAGGAGAAGCAGAAGCATAAGAATCCGAAGAAGCAGAAGCAAAACCTGAAGCAAAAGCGGAAGCAGGAGAAGCAGAAGAAGCAGAATCTGGAGAAGCTGAATGAGAAGCTGAAGGAGAAGCAGAAGCTGAAAGAGAATCAAAAGCAGAAGGAGACGCAGAAGAAACAGAAGAAGCAGTAGCAGTTGCAGCAGAAGGAGAAGCAGAAAGAAAAGCAGAAGAACGAGAAGGAGAAGGAGAAACAGAAGGAGAAGCAGAAGGCGAATCAGAAGGAGAAGCGGAGGAAGCAGAAGGAGAAGCAGAAGCAGAAGAAGCAGAAGGAGAAGCAGAAGGAGAAACAGAAGCAGAAGAAGCAGCAGAAGGAGAAGCAGAAGCAGAAGAAGATGCAGAAGGAGAAGCAGGAGAAGCAGAAGAAGCAGAAGGAGAAGTAGAAGTAGGAGAAGGAAGAGCCGCAGAAGAAATAGGAGAAGCAGAAGGAGAAGCAGAAGCAGAATGAGAAGCAGAAAGAGAAGGAGTAGAAGCAGAAGAAGCAGGAAAAGAAGAAGCAGAAGAAAGAGAAGAAGAAGATGAAGAAGAAGAAGAAGAAGAAGAAGAAGAAGAAGCAGAAGGAGAAGCAGAAGAAGGAGAAGGAGAAGAAGAAAGAGAAGCAGAAAGAGAAGCAGCACGAGAAGTAGGAGAAGCAGGAGAAGCAGAAGCAGGAGAAGCAGAAGAAACAGAAGACGCAGAAGCAGAATGAGAAGCAGAAGGAGAAATTGAAGCAGAAGGAGAAGCAGAAGGAGAAACAGAAGCAGAAGGAGAAGCAGAAGAAGGAGAAGGAGAAGCAGAAAGAGAAGCAGAAAGAGAAGCACAACGAGAAGCAGGAGAAGCAGAAGCAGGAGAAGCACAAGCAGAAGAAACATAGGAAGGAGAAAAAGCAGAAGGAGAAGCAGAAACAGAAGGAAAAGCAGAAAGAGAAGCAGGAGAAGCAGTAGAAGCAGCAGCAGGAGAAGCAGAAGCAGAAGAAGCCGAAGAAGCAGAAGCAGAACCTGAAGCAGAAAGAGAAGCAGGAGAAGCAGAAGAAGCAGAATCTGGAGAAGCAGAAGGAGAAGCAGAAGCAGAAAGAGAAGCAAAAGCAGAAGGAGAAGCAGAAGGGGAAGCAGAAGAAGCAGAAGGAGAAGCAGAAGCAGAAGGAGAAGCAGAAGGAGAAACAGAAGCAGAAGCAGCAGAAGGAGAAGCAGAAGCAGAAGAAGATGCAGAAGGAGAAGCAGGAGAAGCAGAAGAACCAGAAGCAGAAGGTGA
>NW_012300021.1:0-3618 GCF_000151885.1 Dipodomys ordii | reverse complement strand
GAGAGAGAGAGAGAGAGAAGAGAGGAGAGAGAGAGAGAGACGATGTGTGATGTGAAGGAGAAGCATAAGGAGAAGCAGTAGATGCAGGAGAAGCAGAAGAAATAGAATAAGCAAAAGAAGCAGGAGCAGAAGCAGTGGGAGAAGCAGAAGAAGGAGAAGGAGAAGGAGCAGCAGAAGGAGAAGCAGAAGCAGAAAGAGAAGCAGAAACAGAAGGAGAACAAATGGAGAAGCAGGAGAATCAGAAGAAGCAGAAGTAGAAACAGAAAGAGAAGTAGAAGAAGGAGAAGCAGAAGAAGAATCAGAAGAAACAGAAGAAGAAGAAGAAACAGAAGCAAAAGAAACAGAAGAAGGAGAAGAGTAGAAGCAGAAGCAGAAGGAAAAGCAGAAGCAGAAGGAGAAGCAGAAAGAGAAGCAGCAGAAGCTGAAGAAGCAGGAGAAGCAGAAGCAGAAGAAACAGGAGAAGCCGAAGAAGCAGAAGCAGAATCTGAAGCAGAAGGAGAAACAGAAGAAGCACAATCTGAAGCAGAAGCAGAAGCAGCAGGAGAAGCAGAAGAAGAAGAAGGAGAAGGCGAAAGAGAAGGATTAGGAGTAGGAGAAGCAAAAGGATAAGCAGAACCAGAAAGAGACGCAGAAGGAGAAGCAGCACGAGAAGTAGGAGTAGCAAGAGAAGAAGAAACAGGAGAAGCAGAAGAAACAGAAGGCGCAGAAGCAGAATGAGAAGCAGAAGGAGAAATTGAAGCAGAAGCAGAAGCAGAAGGAGAAGCAGAAGCAGAAGAAGAAGCAGAAGAAGGAGAAGGACAAGGAGAAGGAGAAAGAGAAGCAGAAAGAGAAGCAGAACGAGAAGCAGGAGAAGCAGAAGCTGGAGAAACCGAAGCAGAAGAAACAGAAGAAGGGGAAGAAGCAGAAGCAGAAGGAGAAGCAGAAACAGAAGGAAAAGCAGAAAGAGAAGCAGGAGAAGCAGAAGAAGCAGCAGCAGGAGAAGCCGAAGCAGAAGAAGCCGAAAAAGCAAAAGCAGAACCTGAAGCAGAAGGAGAAGCAGGAGAAGCAGAAGAAGCAGAATCTGGAGAAGCAGAAGGAGAAGCAGAAGCAGAAAGAGAAGCAAAAGCAGAAGGAGAAGCAGAAGAAACAGAAGAAGCAGAGGCAGTATCAGAAGAAGCAGAAGATTCAGAAGCAGAAGGAGAAGCAGAAGGAAAAGCAGAAGAACTAGAAGGAGAAGGAGAAGGAGAAACAGGAGTAGAAGCAGAAAGAGCAGCAGAAGAAGGAGCAGTAGAAGGAAACGCGGCAGGAGAAACAGAAAGAGCAGCAGAAGGAGAAGCAGGTGATGCAGAAACAGGAGAAGCAGAAGCAGAGTATACACGAGAAGGACAAGAAGCAGATACAGAAGGAGAAGCAGAAAGAGAAGGAGGGGAAGCAGAAGAAGGTGAAGAAGGAGAAGCAGAAGCATAAGAATCCGAAGAAGCAGAAGGAGAACCTGAAGCAGAAGGAGAACCAGGAGAAGCAGAAGAAGCAGAACCTGGAGAAGCAGAAGGAGAAGCAGAAGGAGAAGCAGAAGCAGAAAGAGAATCAAAAGCAGAAGGAGAAGCAGAAGAAACAGAAGAAGTAGAAGCAGTAGCAGTTGTAGCAGAACAGAACGAGAAGCAGAAGGAAAAGCAGAAGAACAAGAAGGAGAAGGAGAAACAGAAGGAGAAGGAGAAGGAGAAGCAGAAAGAGAAGCAGGTAAAGCAGAAGAAGAAGAAGCAGAAGGAGAATCAGAAGGAGAAGCAGAAGAAGGAGAAGCAGAAGCAGAAGAAGATGCAGAAGGAGAAGCAGAAGAAGCAGAAGCAGAAGGAGAAGCAGGAAAAGCAGAAGAAGCAGAAGCAAAAGGTGAAGCAAAAGAAGGAGAAGGAGAAGCAGAGGCAGAAGAAGAAGCATAAGGACAAGCACAAGCAGAAGGAGATGCAGAAGGACAAACAGGAGAAGCAGAAGAAGCAGAAGCTGAAAGAGAAGCAGAAGTAGGAGAAGGAGAAGGAGGAGAAGCAGAAGCAGAAGGAGAAGCAGAAGCAGAATGAGAAGCAGAAAGAGAAGCAGGAGGAGGACAAGAATCAGGAGAAGCCGAAAGAGAAGAAGCAGAAACAGAAGCAGAAGGAGAAGCAGCAGAAGAAGTAGAACCAGAAATTCAGGCATGAGAAACAGAAGAAGCAGAAGCAGAAGGAGAAGGAAAAAGAGAAGCAGAAAGAGAAGTAGAAACAGCAGCAGAAGAAGCAGAAAAACAAGTAGGAGAAGCAGAAGCAGAAAGAGAAGTAGAAGCAGAAGAAGCAGAAGGAGAAGAAGAAGCAGTAGAAGCATAAGAAGCAGAAGCAGGAGAAGCAGAACCAGAAGAAAAAGAAGAAGCATGAGAAGCAGAAGCAGAGGGAGAAACAGAAGAAGGAGACGGAGCAGCAGAAGGTGAAGCAGAAGGAGATGCAGAAGCAGAAAGAGAAGCAGAAATAGAAGAAGAAGAAGGAGAAGTTGGAGAATCAGAAGAAGCAGAAGCAGAAAGAGAAGCAGAAGAAGGACAAGCAGGAGAAGCAGAAGAAGCAGAAGCGGGAGAAGCAGAAGAAGCAGAAGAAGAAGAAGAAGAAGAAGAAGAAAAAGAAGAAGAAGAAGAAGAAGAAGAAGAAGAAGAAGAAGAAGAAGAAGAAGAAGAAGAAGAAGAAGAAGAAGAAGAAGAAGAAGAAGAAGAAGAAGAAGAAGAAGAAGAAGAAACAGAAGGAGGAGAAGGAGCAGAAGGAGAAGCAGAAGCAGAAGCAGAAGGAGAAGCAGAAAGAGAAGCAGAAGAAGCAGTAGCATGTGAAGCAGAAGCAGAAGAAACAGAAGAAGCCGAAGAATCAGAAGGAGAACATGAAGCAGATGGAGAAGCAAAAGCAGCAGAAGCTGGAAAAGTAGAAGCAGAAGAAACCGAACAAGCAGAAGAAGCAGAAGCAGAACGAGAAGCAGAAGGAGAAGGAGAAAGAGAAGGATTAGGAGTAGGAGGAGCAGAAGCAGAATAAGAAGCAGAAAGAGAAGCAGAAGAAGAAGCAGAAGGAGAAACAGAAGAAGCAGAAGCAGGAGAAGTAGAAGCAGAAGCAGAATGAGAAGCACAAGAAGGAGAAATTGAAGGAGAAGGAGACGGAGAAGCAGAAGGAGAAGTAGGAGAAGAAGAAGAAGAAGAAGCAGGAGAAGCAGAAACAGAAGAAGCAGAAGGAGAAGAGCAGAAGCAGAAGGAGAAGTAGAAGGAGAAGCAGAAGAAGCAGAAGCTGAAGCAGAAGAAGAAGAAACAGAAAAAGCAGAAGAAGCAGAAGAAGAAGCAGCAGGAGAAGCAGAAGAAGAAGAAGGAGAAGGAGAAAGAGAAGGATTAGGAGTAGGAGAAACAGAAGGATGAGCAGAAGCAGAAAGAGAAGGAGAATGAGAAGGAGAAGCAGGAGAAGCAGAAGAAGCAGAAGCAGGAGAAGCAGAAGCAGAAGAAACATAGGAAGGAGAAGAAGCAGAAGGAGAAGCAGAAACAGAAGGAAAAGCAGAAAGAGAAGCAGGAGAAGCAGAAGAAGCAGCAGCAGGAGAAGCAGAAGCAGAAGAAGCCAAAGAAGCAGAAGCAGAACCTGAAGCAGAAGGAGAAGCAGGATG
>NW_012300020.1:0-3619 GCF_000151885.1 Dipodomys ordii | reverse complement strand
ATCAGTCCTGCTGTGTCCTCGATGTGTCCCATGCTGTGTTCCGCTGTGTCCCCCGCTGTGTCCTGCTGTGTCCCGCTGTGTCCCCGCTGTGTCCCTCTGTGTCCCTCGCTGTGTCCCGCTGTGTCTCGCTGTGTCCCTGCTGTGACCCGCTCTGTCCCCGCTGTATTGACGCTGTGTCCCGGTGTGTCCCGCTGTGTCCACGCTGTGTTCCCGGCCGTGTCCCGCTGTGTACCCCTCTGTTTCCCCCGCTGTGTCCCGCTGTGTCCCCCGCTGTGACCCGCTGTGTCCCGCTGTGTCCCCCGCTGTGACCAGCTGTGTCCCCACTGTGTGCCCCCTGTGTCCCGCTGTGTACCCCGCTGTGTCCAGCTGTGTCCCCGCTGTGTCCTGCTGTGTCCCCTCTCTGTCCCTTGCTGTCCCCCGCTGTGTCCCCCACTGTGTCCTGCTGAGTCGTGCTGTGTCACCCGCTTTGTCCCGCTGTGCCCCTGCAGTGTCCCCGCTGTGTCACACTGTGTCACACTGTGTCCCGTGTTGTCCTGCTTTGGCCCCCGCTGTGACCTCGCTGAGTTTCTCTCTGTGTCCCGCTGTGTACCCTTCTGTGTCCTCCGCTGTGTCACGCTGTGTACCCCGCTGTGTCCAGCTGAGTCCTCGCTGTGTCCCCAAGTGTCTCCTGCTTTGTCCCACGCTGTGTCCCGCTGTGACCCGCTGTGTCCTCGCTGTGTCCCCCGCTGTGTCCCGCTGTGTCCCCGCTGTGTCCACTGCTGTGTCCCGCTGTGTACCCCGCTGTGTCCCGCTATGTTCCCGCAGTGTCCCCGCTGTGTCCCGCTGTGTCCCACTGTGTCCCGTGGTGTCCCAGTTTTTCCCCCGCTGTGTCCCCTGGTGAGTCCCCGCTGTGTCCCGCTGTGTCCTGCTGTGTACCCCGCTGTGTCCAGCTGTGTCACGGCTGTCCCGCTGTGTCCCATCTCTGTCTCCGCTGTGTCCCACTGTGTCCCCCCCTTTGTCCCGCTGTGTCCCGCCGTGTCCCCCGCTTTGTCCTGCTCTGTCCCCGCAGGGTCCCGCTGTGTCCCACTGTGTCACACTGTGTCCCGTGGTGTCCCTCTTTGTCCCCTGCTGTGTCCCCCGCTGAGTCCCCTCTGTGTGGCCGCTGTGTCCCTCTGTGTCCTCGCTGTGTCCCCCGCTGTCTCCCGCTTTGTCCCCCGCTGTGTTCCGCTGTGTCACGCTGTGTCCTCGCTGTGTCCTCCGCTGTGTCCCCGCTATGTCCCCAGCTGTGGCCCGCTGTGTCCCGCTGTGTACCCCGCTGTGTCCCGCTATGTTCCCGCAGTGTCCCCCTGCTGTGTCCCGCTGTGTCCCGCTGTGTCCTCGCTGTGTCCCCCGCTGTGTCCCGTTGTGTCCCCAGCTGTGTACCTCGCTGTGGCCCAATGTGTCCTCGCTGTGTCATGCTCTGACCTGCTCTGTCCCCGCTGTGTCCCGCTGTGTCCCGCTGTGTCCCCACTGTGTGCCCGCTGTGTCCCTCTGTGTACCCCGCTGTGTCCAGCTGTGTCTCCGCTGTGTCCCGCTGTGTCCCCTCTCTGTCCCCCGCTGTGTCTCCCGCTGTGTCCCGCTGTGTCCCGCTGTGTCCCGCTGTGTCACACTGTGTCCCGTGTTGTCCCGCTTTGTCCCCCGCTGTGACCTCGTGTTTCCCGCTGTGTCCCGCTGTGTACCACTCTGTGACCCCGCTGTGTCCCGCTCTGTACCCCGCTGTGTCCCTCTATGTTCCCGCAGTGTCCCCGCTGTGTCCCGCTGTGTCCTTGCTGTGTCCACTGCTGTGTCCCGTTGTGTCCCCAGCTGTGTTCCCCGTTGTGTCCCGCTGAGTCCCCCGCTGTGTCCGCCGCTGTGTCCCTGCTGTGTCCCTGGTGTGTCCCCGCTGTGTCCCGCTGTGTCCCGCTTTGTCCTTGCTGTGTCCCAAGCTGTGTTCCACTGTGTCCCCCGCTGTGTCCCGCTGTGTCCCGCTGTGTCCCTGCTGTGTCCCACTGTGTCCCCCGCTGTGTCCCGCTGTGTCCCTGCTGTGACCCGCTCTGTCCCCGCTGTATTGACGCTGTGTCCCGGTGTGTCCCACTGTGTCCACGCTGTGTTCCCGGCTGTGTCTCGCTGTGTACCCCTCTGTGTCCCCCGCTGTGTCCCGCAGTGTCCCCAGCTGTGACCCGCTGTGTTCCGCTGTGTCCCCCGCTGAGTCCCCACTGTGTGCCCCCGGTGTCCCGCTGTGTCCCCTCTCTGTCCCCAGCTGTCCCCCGCTGTTTCCCCCGCTGTGTCCCACTGTGTCCCGCTGTGTCGCCCGTTTTGCCCCGCTGTGCCCCTGCAGTGTCCCCGCTGTGTCCCACTGTGTCACGTGTTGTCCTGCTTTGGCCCCCGCTGTGACCTTGCTGTGTTTCTCTCTGTGTCCCGCTGTGTACCCTTCTGTGTCCTCCGCTGTGTCCCGCTGTGTACCCCGCTGTGTCCAGCTGTGTCCTCGCTGTGTCCCCCGCTGTCTCCTGCTTTGTCCCACGCTGTGTCCCGCTTTGTCCCGCTGTGTCCTCGCTGTGTCCCCCGCTGTGTCCCGTTGTGTCCCCGCTGTGTCCACTGCTGTGTCACTCTGTGTACCCCGCTGTGTCCCGCTATGTTCCCGCAGTGTCCCCGCTGTGTCCCGCTGTTTCCCACTGTGTCCCGTGGTGTCCCAGTTTGTCCCCCGCTGTGTCCCCCGGTGAGTCCCCGCTGTGTCCCGCTGTGTCCCCCACGGTTCAGGCTGTGTCTTCTGCTGTGTCCCCGCTGTGTCCCACTGTGTCCTCGCTGTGTCCCACGCTGTGTTCCGCTGGGTCCTCGCTGTGTCCGGCGATGTGTCCCGTTGTGTCCCCAGCGGTGTCCCCGCTCTGTGCTGCTGTGTTCCCGCTGTATCGACGCTGTGTCCCACTTTGTCCCGCTGTGTCCTCGCTGTGTTCCCAGCTGTGTCCCGCTGTGTACCCCTCTGTGTCCCCCTCTGTGTCCCGCTGTGTTCCCCGATGTGTCCCGCTGTGTCCCGCTGTGTCCCCCGCTGTGTCCCTGCTGTGTCCCCACTGTGTCCTGCTGTATACTGCTGTGTCCCCCGCTGAGTCCACGCTGTGTCCCCGCTGTGTCCCGCTGTGTCCCCCGCTGTGTCCCATTGTGTCCCGCTGTGTCCCCCACGGTTTCCCCCGCTGTGTACGGTTGTGTCCCCCGCTGTGTCCCCCTTTGTCCACTGCTGTGTCCCCGCTATGTCCCGCTTTTTCCTCGGCTGTGTCCCGCTGTGTCCTCACTGTGTCCCCCGCTGTGTCCCACTGTGTCCTCACTGTGTTCCCCGCTGTGTCCCGCTGTGTGCCCCGCTGTGTCCCCCGCTGTGTCCTCGCTGTGTCCCCTGCTGTGTCCCGCTGTGTCCTCACTGGGTCCCCCACTGTGTCCCGCTGTGTCCGGCTGTGTCCCGCTCTGTACCCGCTGTGTCCCTCTGTGTCCCGCTGTGTCCCCGCTGTGTGCCTGCTGTGTCCCGATGTGTCCCGCTGTGTCCCGCTGTGTCCTCGCTGTGTCCCCAGCTGTGTACCCCACTCTGTCCCGCTGTGTCCCCCGCTGTGTCTCTGCTTGTGTCCCCGCTGTGTCCCGC